>NC_045797.1:85764112-86064112 GCF_009873245.2 Balaenoptera musculus
CTTACCTCACTGCAGACAGGAGACAAATGGTTCAGAGCTTGGCGACAGTTTATGAACTGGTACCAGAAATTGATACTCTGAGTATTGAATAGTTACCTCTTTAAACATTTAGGACTTGCATTCTTGGATTGTTCAGGACTAAGTAGAGTCATATATAAAATACTATTTTAATCTTCCTTCCTTTTCACTGGCTTTTCAATACAAAACAATAGCAAAAAAAAAAAGTGAGATGTGTCTTTAAATGGTCTTAGTTTGCTATAAGTTGAATTACCCCAAAGTGTAAAAAAAGACCAATTATTCAATTATTACTCCATTCTGCAAATGTTCCTGAACTACTAGGAAGTTTAATAGAAAAAATTTGCCCTTGGTGTAATGTGTCAACCATTCTAGCTTTGAGAGCTTCCTGGAAAATATGATTCTTGAATGGAAACTTAAATGATGAATTGAATGTTGCTAGACAAAGAGTTGGGCAAAGTGACGAGGGAGGGGAGGCAGTCCCAGCAGAGGGAAGACAAAATCAAGTGACAAAGGACATAATAGAAGTGGAAACACACAAGTAGTTTTCTGTTGCTGAAATGTAAGGTATGATAGTGGATAATGAGAAGGCAGGCAGTCTCTAGGTCATAGATGACCTTGAATTCCAGGATGAGGAGTGTAGACATCTACAAGTGATGGAGAGCACCCAACTTTCAAGTAGGGTGATGATATCGGATCTGCATTTTAGATTAACCACTCTGATGGCTATGTGAAGAATGGATTTGAGAAGGAAAGGTCTGGATGCATGAAGACCAAATCCAGTTAGTAGGCAATTATATACAGTACTTTGGGATGGAGGGAACCAAGTCTTAAAAGATGTGAGAGGGAAAACAAAGCAGATTTAAGAAATAGAATCAAATTCATAGGCTGGGTTATGCACTGGATAGTCTTCTTTCCCTGATGATTCCTTCTCATCCACTGCCAACAATACCTTCGGCTTAATTATTGGTGATATCAATACACATGGAGACGATTCTCTCAAAACCCTGGCCAACCAGTCTTTGACCTCCTGTCACCCAGTGATCTTGTTGTCCACCAGACCCCAGCCACCCACTCCTACGGTTACACCCACGATTGTGCCATTAACAGAAGGTACAACTCGTTCATATTCACAGTTTCAAAGGCACCATTCTTTGACCACTGCCTCTCAAACTTCCAGCTCACTTCCCCCAGTATTTCAACACTAACAGTCTTTTCATCCCAATATTACCACCAATCCACAGAGCCTATCATCTTTCCACTGTCCCTTGGCCCTTTGATGTCCTGTCTTCCTCACCATCTAAATTTCCACGATGAATAATTATAGTCACCTCCTTGCCTTCATTCATCTTCAAACTCTTCACCCCTCTTGTTTCATCACGCTAATTTGGCAAAACCACAACCCAGGTAAATGTAACTCTACCTGCTCTGTGCCCCATGCTCACACATCAGATCATTTCTGGAGAAAAGCATGCAGCCATGCTGAATGCTGTCAAATTAAAATTTGTGCCAACAGTTACAAGAGGATCATTATTGCTGTCTGGCCATTGTAATATATTTTCCTAGTCTATTCACTCTTCCATTTCATAGATTATTATTTAATTCACTCTCCTTTCTCCTCACACATTCACCACCTTCATTTCCATCCTCACTATCAGTTAAGGACTTTCCTTTGTACAGTATTTTGCTGAGGTAGTTGCAGCTATCAGAAGAGAATTTCCAAAGGCTGCTGGCATCAGATCTACCAACAAGCCTACAGCTGCATCTTTATTCTCTGACTTCCTCTTATTACCTGGAAGAAATCTTCCTAAATTAAGTCTTTAAGGAAGGCAAACCCCTCACCTTATACACGGTTCTCTCACCTTCTCAGCTGCCACAGGACAACTCTTGAGCGAAGTTCCTCTTCCTTTTTCCCTTATCTTATTTCCCAGCCCAGTGGATCATCCCCATTGATAGAAATGCACTATTATCTCTCCTATTTTATAAACAAAAAGAAAACCTTCTCTCAACCACACTTCTTCTCTTTCTCTGCTCCCTTACAAAGAAATACTGATTGTAGAAGTTTTCCCTACTTACTGTCATAACCTGCTGCTGGCTGTTCTTTGTGCACTTTTGGCATCCATAGTGGGCTCAGTATACAAGACGGAACTTCCTGTTTCGCTGCCCTACTTAGATAAGGCCCACACCCCAACCTCACCTGACCATCCAACTTCTGCTTTTACCCACCACACATGAGACAGCTGATGCCAAGACCCTCAAGTTCCTGCCAGACAGGTCCCTGAGACCACTCACTACCTGTAAACTAACCAATCCCCCATGAGCACGGGAACCTCCCCTTGGCTAACGCCCTGGACCCCAGCAAAGGCTCCAGGCCACAGGTCCCTCTTTCTCACTCCCCACCTGCTGGCTGAGTCCATGCATCACCACAATTTCCTGCTCGCCCTGCAAGGTTGCTGCCATTTCCACTCTGGAACCAGCAAGTCATAAATTCTATTTTCTTTTGGCAGCCTGGTCTCTTTCCTTTTTTTTTTTTTTTTTAATTTATTTATTTATTTATTTATGGCTGTGTTGGGTCTTCGTTTCTGTGCGAGGACTTTCTCTAGTTGCGGCAAGTGGGGGCCACTCTTCATCGCGGTGCACGGGCCTCTCACTATCGCGGCCTCTCTTGTTGCGGAGCACAGGCTCCAGACGCGCAGGCTCAGTAATTGTGGCTCACGAGCCCAGCTGCTCCGCGGCATGTGGGATCTTCCCAGACCAGGACTCGAACCCGTGTCCCCCGCATTGGCAGGCAGATTCTCAACCACTGCGCCACCAGGGAAGCCCAGCAGCCTGGTCTCTTGAGGGTCATGTGCTGTGTCACACCAGACACCACCAGAGCTCAATAAATTGTCCTGGGGTGCCTACAACACTTACTTTCTTCAAAGCTTAAGCACCCATCCTCTTTGGGACCCACTTCATCTGGCATTTAGTCTCACCACCCCACTGAAATCGTCTCTTACAAAGGACACCAACAGCCTCTGCATTGCTAGGTCCAAAGATCAGTTCTCAGTCTTGGCCTAACCAGAGCTCTGGACACAACTGATCATTGATTCCTCCTGGAGCATATTTGTATTTAGTCTCCAGGACACCCCATTGCAATGGTTTTCCCCCTACCCCACTGGATGCTCCTTCTCAGCTTACTCTCCCTCTCCCCAGTCTCTTAGTCACTGAATGCCCAGGGTTTAATCCCTAGATTACCTCGCTTACCATCCTGTGCTTTGGTGACATCACCCACCCTAAAGGCTTGAAATACCAATCAAAAACTAGACTTCTCTCAGATTTACAGAACCACCCCACCTTTCTCATTTGAATTCCAGACTCATCAATCTGACTGCCTGCTCAACATCTCCAGTTATTTCTCTAGCTTCACATATCCAAATTCAAATTTCTATTCTTCCCAAAAAACGGCTTCATCTGAAGTCATCCCCCATCTTGGTTGCTGTCAACTCTATTCTTCTAGTTGCTAGGGCCAAAAACCTAGAAGTTACCTGGATTACTCTACTTCTTTGAGAATGCACATTCAACCTGTCAGAAGATCCTGTCTTTCAAAATACATCCAGAATCCAACGATACTGTACCACCTCCATCACGAAAGGCTCTGGTCTAAGGCACCTTCATCTCTCGCTTGGTTATTACAATGGCCTCCTACCTGATGGCCCTTATCCTACCCTAGCCCAGACATAGTGAGTGATCCTCTTCAAACTTAAGTCTGATCTGGTCACACCTCTGCTCAACACCAACAGTGGTTTCCTATTTCATTCACAATAAAGGCTAAGTTTTCAGCCCTGCAAACCTCTTATGATGTCGACCCCAGATTCCTCTGGAGCCTCACCACCTTCTTCTCTCCCCTTTGTTCTCTGCCTTTTAGCCACCCTGGGCTCCTTGATATCCCTTGATAAATATGTGAAGTGCAAATATCTCCCCACAACTGTGGGCTGCCTTTTCCGTCTCTTAGAGATGACTTCAATTTATTTGTAACGACTAGGTGAGATTGCAGTAAAAAAAGGAAATCTCTACTAGCAGACATAAAGAAGTAGCTGAAGACCACAGAGTGAGGCTCCAGCAGTATCCCTGCTGTAGTTCTGGAGCCTTTGTAGCCCCACGAATGTTCTGAGGTCTCATGACCACACACAAGTGGCGGACAAGGCCTCGAGCCCATGAGGTGTGGGGGACTGGAAATAATATCCTTGCATAAAGCCGGAACTCCCAAAGTGTTACTGATTCAGAGAAATGAAAACCAATAAAATCTGCCCAACCGCCTTGGGAGAGAAAAGAGAAGATGACCTGGCCCTCAGTGGAAAAAAGTGTATTTCGTAAGAAACTTCCACTAGAAACTAAACCATGCACTTCACATAGACTTGGACTCCCAAATTATGTTTTCCTCATTATGAAAGGAAACCCTGATTATGAATCAGTGTTTTAAAATAGAAAATGTAGCCCAGGATGGTGATACCCTCAACAGAAACAAATTGAAAATCATTCGACAGCTTCTCCCTCCCAAAGATTCCCATTGGAGGAGAAGCAAAGACCGAAACCGACCAGAGGAGCCTATACGCAGCTACACAAATGAATTCCATCACGACTACAGGCAGCAGACACAACAAAAAGGGCCATTAGCACCCCAAGTACTTGAAATAATAGGACAAGATGCTGAAGGAGATCTTAAACTAAGTATATTTTAAGTTGTTAAAAGGATAAAAGAAGGTTTAAATATACCTGGAAAGAATGAGACAATATGCAAAATCAACAAGTGAACTGGAAGAAAGAACCACATAGACATATACTGATCAAAGTTGTAGTAATTAAAATAAAATAAACTGAACTGATGACTTAAATAGCAGAATAAACACAATTTAAGAGAGTATTAGTAAACATGAAGGTAGATCTGTGAAAGCTATCCAAGAAGCAGCAAAATAGTATAGAAAATACAGCAGATTATAGTAGATACATTGAAAAACTTCAATTTCTGGCTGATGGGAGTTTCAGAAGAAGTGAATACAGAGAATGAAGGAGGAAAAATAACAACAAACAGTGCTGAGAGTTTTCCAGAAATCATGAAAGACAGGACTTCTTGGTTTGAGAAAAGAAAACGAGTTCTAGGTAGAATAAATAAAAATTTGCTTATCCTTAGTTGATATAAATTGATATAGTTGATCCCTTAATGAGTTTGGGATTAACATATACACGCTACTATATAAAGAATAGATAATCAACAAGGACCTACTATATAGCACAGGGAACTCTACTCAATAATCTGTAATAACCTAAATGGGAAAAGAATCTGAAAAAGAATGTATATGTATAACTGAATCACTTTGCTGTACACCTGAAACTAACACAACGTTGTAAATCAGCTATACTCTAATATAAAATGGAAATTAAATGAAAAAAAGAAAAAAAGAAAATTCAAGTTGTTTCCAATCATCTTATTACAAACCGTGCTACAGTAAATATTCTTGTACAGATATAGTCTGACATGATTTTTGTCTATAAATAAATATGTTTGTAAAGATAGGATTGGTGGGTCAGGGAAGAGTGTAAACTTCACCAATATTGATAGATAATAAGTACTTTTTTATGTCATTGTATGAAAGGGCTATGTGCTGAAATGTTAGACTTATTTTCTTAGATTTTAAAATATTCAAGGGCTAAACAGTGATCACTTGCCTCTTTCTGCAAAGCATCCAACACAAAATACCCAACTTCCCATTTGATTTGACTATGTCATGTGTTTTAATCAGGACGGTGACAAAACCTAATTCAGGTGGCTATTTTTGTCCTTTTGCTAATAGGCTGTTGAGTGGATCCCAGAACAAAACCCAAATACAATGTGATATCCAGATATATCACCATCACCCCCTCTGATCCTCACCCCTTTAAAAATCATTCTTCAAGATCTAGACCAAAATCTATTTTTTCCAGTTCTGGCTGCTCTGACTGCCATTTCCCCAAATCAGAATTTGTCAGCTTTCTCTCCACTTCTTCAGTTCTTTACCCTTATCTAAGGCAAGTACTAACTCTGTTTATGTGTAATCTGCCTCCCCCGCTAGACTGTAAGCTTTCTCGAGGCTGGTACTGACCTGTCTTACCCTGGTGCCTGACTAAGCGACAGCTGTAAGTAGCAGCCCAGGAGGATTTTATTATATGAAATTGAAAACAGAACACAGGTTTATTGCAGTTCCAAGTTTATGCCATAGAATATTCCAAAACTGGCAAAAAATTAATAAGCCAAAGTAGACTTAGGACAATAAACAAAGTATACTTGTTTACATTTTTGAAGCTTCAAGTGTCCAAGATGAACACTCAAATTAAAAACATGTTTGGGTGAGAGTTTTTATATATGATCATCAAATTGTCCCCTCAGAAACTTCTGGCATGGAAAAAAATAAAAATCATTTTGGAAGGTTCTCTAGCTCTGAAGTTGTAAACACACAAGGGTCTCTAGGCTCATTAGGTCCCGTTTGTAGCGTCCTCCTCATGACAGTGGGGGTGCTCTGGAAACAGCTTAATGTGCAGACCTCCCAGGATGTAACAGAAACACCCCTTAGGCCAGTCATCTATTTGTGGCAACACTGAATTTCCTAGAACTTCTGGAGAATTTACACTTGACATCATGAAACAGGGATAAAACAAAAGAGAAAAAAACAAAAATATGCTGAGCATTTTGTGGAATTTGCTTAAAATACTCCTTATACTAGTACAATCCACTTGGCCTCTCTTCCCCAACCCCCCCCCCACAACAATTCTGTACATTTTCCTTGAGTGAGTCAATGCATCTGTCCAGCAAGTAAGTAGTCCTCACAGACTGTCTCCCCGGGGCCTGCAATCTCTCAATCCTGAGTCTCTATACAATGCCTGAACCTAAGGTGTTCTTGCTATATACACAGCAATAATAAGACATCACATCTTCACTTCTGACTCTGAAATAACAAACGTCCAGATTAGCAAAATGATGTACATTCACTCAGATGTACAAGATTCTTCCAAATATTCCATATGGTCAGACTTCACTCTGTTGCAACACTCAGATAGGTAGTAATACATTTTTCTATTTAGGAGCAGATCTCTTGAGGAGATGTGTCTTACAAACCATGAAAATTTTCTATGCCTTATTTCCAAAGACAAAGATTTAGATAGGCTTTATTTGATTCAACTCAAATCAGTAATTAATTAGGAGCATAATTATTGTGTTTAATCCCAGTGAAATATAATTTTCAAGGAAAACTATTTGACTAGCAAGAATGAAAGAACTGTTATCAGCATGGTTATTGAATCTGCATTTAAAGTTACACGATATGGACATTTTCTTGTTTTTTTTTAATTGGGATATAGTTGTTTTACAATGTTGTGTTAGTTTCTACTGTACAGTGAAGTGGAGTTCCCTGTGCTATACAGCAGGCTCTTATTAGTTATCTGTTTTATACATATTAGTGTGTATATGTCAATCCCAATCTCCCAGTTCATCCCACCCCCCACCCCCTGCTTTCCCCCCTTGGTGTCCATACCTTTGTTCTCTACATCTGTGTCTCTATTTCTTTAGTGCATCTCAAGTAACATTGCAATTCCTCAAATGGTTCATTACAGAAATAGAGCTTCAGACCATGCATTTATATTTCATTTCTCGGCAAGCATTTTAGTTTCTCATAAAGCTAATGAATTTCTTCCAAAACCCTAACTTGCCTTATCAAATACAAATGTCTTCCCCTTGAAGCAATTACCCCCAAACGGTTGATTTATACAGTCTCACAAATCATAAATTTCCAGGCAAATAAATCACTTTGCATTTGGTTTCAACAAAGATAAAATAAAAGATTTTTTTTTATAAAGGTGCTGACTAAGAACTTTGTGGAATTTGCTTGAATACTTCATACTTTAATTAAAATATATATTGATGTGTTTCATTTCCCTGAGAGCAGCAGTATGGTAATAGGTTCTTAACAATTCAGATCTGTGCCTTTTCATGGTTTGTTTTGCAATTCTATTCTACTTTTTTTTTCTTTCTCTAATCAGTAATCAGTACTTTTTGAGGTTTATGTGTACCGTATGTAATTTGATTTTCTTCCCTGGCGAGTTGTTACATAGACTGAATACAGAGATTGAAAGTACATATATTTAGAATCAAGAAAAGCATAATATGTGTTTTTGCTGCTCTTCAGTGATGAGCCCTATACATTAATCAAGGTAGCAGGGTCCCAGCAAAGCATTGCCGTTTCTCCAGCTCCAAGGAAACAGCAGCAATTCTTTAATCAGCATTTCAATGTCAGGTATGGAACTGGAAAAAGAATCAGGGGCATGTGGTCTCTTGCCACAAATGACTTGATCTTATGATAAAAGGGTTCCTCTTTGGTTCCCAACCCTAAAGCCTCAGATAAAGCTGTGATAGATACTGAAAAAAATCTATTCATGGTGATAATGATAATGAAGTCATTTTTGAGCCTGACATTTTTTTAGAATGTTTTTTATGCCAACTGATAAAGACAGATCATTAAATATTAGGAAGTGTCCTGTCTTTTTGCTCTGAGGTACTTCTAATATGACCAATAAGTTTGGTCATATTGAAAGTTCCACATATTATCTTTGATGAAATTATAATGAATGGTATTGTACCATTTTATGAGGTGTGCAAGCATTTGGGTTATAATTGGAGATGCATAACTGGAGTCAGGCATCCACCTGGCTAAGATGTAAAATAAGATCATCAGGTGAGCACTGCCAGCAACTGGCTGAATGTGTCCTTTAGAACCTCCTGTTTCATGCCAGCTGACCAGAAGTTGGCCATTTCTGCCCACAGACCTAACAATCTGCCTTTCCTCACAGAGGCATTTTTAAAGATTTCAGCTTTCAGATCAATTCTCAGAAAGGCAGACAGGATGGAGGGAAAACAGACACCCTACAGTTTTCAAATAGTGGCTTGAGGCAAAGTTTGTTTGATGAGGGGCAGCACCTTGAGGAGACCTTTAACTTTTCCCTTCTCCGGGCTGATTTTGTTAATGGATTTATTGACATTCTCTCTACCTTTTTCGATAATGTTCTTGACAATATAGGGCAAGACAAAGTCAGGTCAGGCGCACAAAATTTCACCAAGAAGTTACAAGAAAATAATTCTAGTCAGAACAAAGACTTCCACAAGTGAAATCTAGTTTTCCTGGGACAAAATAAAGAATAGAAGCTTCAGCAAAACTCAGGGCAGAGACCCATCATCATGTGACTCATCTCTCTACTGTGGGCCAGGAAACTCAAAGAAGAAGAGACAAACGAGGTCTCCAGAGATACTAACAGAAATGCTCTGTATCAAGAGCTCTGGTCCAGGCCACAAATGGGGAAGACTCAGCTGGATTTTGCTGAGTTCTCCAAATTATGGAACACACCTTTCCTCAAACAAAGCAACCTGCTATGATAGAAGTGAGTTTTATTGACTTAGTGAGGGAGAACTACATAGACAATTTATAATTTTTTTTTTTTATTTATTAAGGAAAGTGAGCACACAACTTCGATTGCTGATGGGTTGGGCTCAGACATTCTTGAGGTAGAAGAAGGAGGAGAACCTTTGCATTGGTTGATATTTTGAGGCCAGGGTCAATGTGAGCAAATTGAGATTCTGAGAGGAGAAAGTACAGTGCAGTCAAGATATTACTGATGATCTTGTAGCTGTGTAACTGGTGGGGGATGCGGTCGTTCCAGTTTTCAGTCAGTAGGACAAGCCTCACCTTGCCCCCCAACGTACAGCCCTTCTTCCATGGATCCACAGGGTGGTCCTGTGCTCTTAGAATCTGAGGCAGAGGCTTTGTGTTTTGAGAACATTCACTTTCTCTCCTAGTGCCTTAACACAGTGCTGGGCGTAACTGGAACAGATAGATTGTTTGGCCAGACCCACTGACCAGCCCTCTTTGGAATTATATTGGGAGCCTGTTTCTAAGCAGACTGTTGAATGGGTCAGTGTTTGGCCTTCCCTCCCAGATACGCCCATTCCCTGGGGGTCCCTCCCTCCTGAAATCTTGCCTGGGGCTGGTGAGGGCCCTGCTGCTTCTGCCCTCATTGCTCCCATTTCCCTACGTGCAGGTGATGCGATGCCTCCCAACTGCTGCCACACATGCTCTCTTTCTTTGTTTCAGCTCCAATTCCCACCAGCCACAGTGAAATTTTCCCCCAGCCGCTACAGATCCTCACCACGGGAAGACACACAAGTGCTTCAGTAAAGTGATTATTGTGTTTTACAATCAGGTCAGCCATTTTTCAACACAGGTGCATTTCATGGATTAGAGCCACATGCTCTAAAAATGAACCAGACCGTCCCTTTTGACCTGAAATGAACCAACCATGCTTCAAGATAAGACCAATAAGACTCTGCTCAGCTAATTACTAGAATGTCATGGCTTAGTTCTGGGATAGAGCAACACGGGCTGGTGGGATGGGAAAGAAGGCAGGTCATAGACTGAAAACAGGACCCAGTTGTAGCAATGACCTCAGAGGACTATATCAATACACTGAGTCCAAAGGGTGAGGTATGGTCACAGTAGTCACAGTATTCAAGGGGAAATATATCATGAGTGGGGACACAGCCAAGGAGTCCAGGTGACAGGTGGACCCTGAGTTTTCTTCAGCATCTGGCCCAGAACGTAGCTTAGAGTTGGCAGGCAATAAATCTGTGGATCGAGGCCAGGTAAACATATCCCAGCCCCGTAGGGTAAAGTTTGACTAGTACTAGTCAGGGCATCAGAGGCTCAGTCGAAGAACCTGGGGATCAGGCAAATACTGAAGTTCTAGGTGTGCACCCCAAGATGAAGTCCGGGATAAAGCCTGGGTAGGTGAGCATGTACTAGAGGAAGATTAAGACTCAGTGAGCTATGGGTCGGCAAGGTTCCACTCAGTCACACCAGGTAATAGGCATTAACATTGATTCCAGGGCCTCCCTCCTGGTCAGACTAAGATTTCTAAAGTTCTACCTGATTGGTCAGGACTGGCTATGTACAAGGTGTGACTGGGTCTGCAGGTAGAAGGCATCGTTGATTACAGATTGCATGGTGGGCCAAGGAAGGTGAGAATTGACATTTTCATGCTACCATCCTTCCTTAAAATAGCCCAACCAATGTGGAAGAGATGTCGCTGCAGGTTAAAGGTCTGGTTCTTCTTCGGTGTTTCCATCCCAAGCTCAGTTGCAAGAGCTTCCCCACCAGCAAACACCCAATTAGGTGTCTTCAGCTCATCTTTGAACATACAGCTGTCCTAGGGGATTGCGTGTAGGGGAGGTGTTCTCATGGGTAATTAGATGGGAACTGAGCAAAGGCATGTAGCCCCTGGGTGTTACTTCCATTTAGAGAACAGGCATTTCTGTAGTTGGTGATGCACAAAAACTTTTGCAGAAAAGTACAAGTAACTTTGAAGGGTTAGTGATATATCAGCTAGGATTGTTTGGTTGCCTTAAACAGAAAACCTAAGAAATAGATGTCTTAAACCCACAGATTTAATTCTTTCATAACCAAGAAGCAGTCCAGGGTTGATATGGTGGTTCTCAACGTCTTCAAGGATGAGGTACCTATAAACCACCGTTCCGCTATCTGTAAGGTGCCTTCCCCATCCTCATGGTCCAGGAAGCACATTCATACACGGGAGACAGGATGGAGGAAGGAGAGAAGAGCTCCCCATCCATCATAGGGTAGAACCCCACAGTCACACAGAACACACATTTGTGTCCCATTAGCCAGAGCTTAGTAACGTGACCACACTGCACTGACAGAAAAACTGGGAAATATGGAGTTTTAACTGGAACATACTGGTAGTAGGTATTCTACTTTTCAGAGGGGGGAAGGACAGGTGTTGTGTTTTCCTTCAGTGGTTTCCCACCACAGCAACAATTTCCTGTACCAACAACTTTGGATTTCTTTTCCAAGTCCACAATAAAGACAGGATTCTACAGTCTTAAAACTGCTATGCTACAAGGAGCAAAACAAAACAAAAAATAAAAATGAAAAGAGCACAATAAATAACAGAATGGTAAATAAAAACCTGACATACAGTATCTCACAGAAATAGGAAATGTTTTCCTTCAAAACCTACACTCAGCCAGAAACACACCTCCTTCAAATTTAGTAGCATTAAACAAAAACAGAGTCATGCTTTGCTGAGATTTTTCAAGTCAAGATGAAGCATGCCAGAATTCCCAAGAGGAGCAGGGATGGGTAAACAGCATTGCGGGGTCAACTCAACACATCATCAACTACGAATTCCAACTATTGTTATACTACTGAGAAATGCTTCCTGGAGTCTTGTCTGGGAGGGGAAGAACCAGGTCGTGGAGAAGGCCAAGTGGTACTGTTTACTCCCTGAAACTTCGTTCTGAAGCTGGACTGACAGCTGGATGGATTGAGTTCTGTCACACCTTAATGGGAATGGATGACAGAGTGTCTGCGAGGATCGTGTCATATGCGCACTGTTGCTGGGGCCAGAGGTCTGGGAGATGGGGCCATCTGTCACCTGAGGCAAAGATGTTCTCCAACCTGAGGCTGTGTAAGACACCTAGGTCTCCACCTGATGGTAGAGAGCCTGTTTCTTTATTTAAAAGAAAAATAACCAGGGCTGGATGCCAGGGAGGAGGTATTGGCTCCCCACCATCAACAGCAGGAAAGCTCATTAGCTTAATCTTAAAGCACTTGCAATTGAAAACAAGGCAGCTCCAGAGAGATTGGCTAATGCTACGGCTCAAGACTCCCCTCCTCTGCTCCATGGGATTCAGGAAAGCAGAGCAGAAGACCCTGTCCATAGGACTGGCTTAGATGGCCCACCGCTTCCCTGATCACTGGGGCTCAGGGAGCATTCTTCCTCCTCTGAACTCTGAACCATGCTTCTGAACTGGTGGTCTTACCATTAAAACACCCTGCCTTACACCGTTTCAGTGATTTTATGTGCATATTCCAACTGTATTATTCAAACGTAAGCTTATTTATAGTTCTTCGTAAATCCTGCAGAGCTGGAGTGTATTTGGCAGGTAGTAGTTGTTTGCTTCACAAAGTTGCGTGAGAAATTGAATGAACCATTATATTTGATACCCGCCTTCTTCAATACAAGTCTACAAAAAAATCTTTTGAGGCTGTACCTCCCGCTGCCATGGTGAGAACTTGGTCTCAGGAGCAGCTATGGTCAACCACAGGCCAGCTGTGGTTTGGGGTCCTGCAGCCCCTCTCAGCCATCTCCCTTTGTCTTTGAGATGGGCTTACTGTTGGATTTAACCAGGAATAAAGAGCCCCCCGACACTGAATATAAGTTGATACTGGCACATTCCTTAAATTTCTTTAGCATTCCAGAACCTGCCTCATCAATGCATGACCCTGATTCATTTAACCAGGAAAATTTCAACCATTTCTGATGTTATCATGATGGTGGAACTACAGTTCATTTGAAAGCCAGAGCAGCCTCTGGCTCATCAGCTGTGCTCCTGCATCTAAATTCAACCCAAACTCTTCTGCCCCCAAAGCTTATACTCTTGGTAAGAAATGAGGTCACTTTCTCACGTCCAATTTTCAGCAGACCTAGCTCTTTCCATGTGCATAAGAAGATTCCACAGCAAGACACTGGGGCTAAACTTGGGAGAAATTAGGGGAAGGAGTAGCTGCCATCATAGCATACCAAAAAATATTGTGATTAAAAATTTAATAGCCTCAGAAGATTTCAGTGGGAAGCTTCTTTGCTGTGGGATTGTACAGCACGGTAGCCGAGTTTCTGTCTGAACACAGATGGCCAGGTTGAAATGAAACATCAGACTGGCAAGAGTTCATCTTTCTGTTCAGTGAAATTCTATTGCTGTGTGTCCAAGGAGATTTATGGTTTCCTCTGATGGGCCAACATGTTTACACCTTTCCAAAATAAGATTCTTTAGAGACAGCCAACAGTGTTTTAATGACAGACATAAAGGCCAAGGGGCCCCTGAATTCTCAAGCACCTCGGCCAGCGAGGACCGTATATCCTGTAGTTTGCTGGTGTCTCACTGCTCCGGGGGACTCTTGTGAGTAAATAGGCATTGGGGGCGGGAGAGGAAGAGTCAAGATTTGCTACCTTGGGCCTTCCCATCTGTCAGCAAATGAAACGGCCTCACACAATGCAGACTGGATGGAGGGGACTAGGTGAACGGGAGCAGTGACAAAGCACAGATTGCGAAGCCAAACTTTATCTGCTGCTTTTTGTGTGTTTTTCATTCTTCAGAGTGGGGACAGATTTCCGTTCCTAAATACACATTAATTGGGGACGGGAGTGGTTTGGGGGAGAAGAAAATTTTGTAGAAATGAAATAATGACAATAAACTACACCAGCAGTCCCCAACCTTTTGGGCACCAGGGACCAGTTTTGTGGAAGACAATTTTTCCATGGACGGGGATGGGGGATGGTTCAAGTGGTACTGCGAGGGATGGGGAGCGATGGGGAGTGATGGGGAGCGATGGGGAGAGATGGGGAGCGATGGGGAGTGATGGGGAGCGATGGGGAGAGATGGGGAGCGATGGGGAGAGATGGGGAGAGACGGGGAGAGACGGGGAGCGACGGGGGTCGATGGGGAGAGATGGGAAGAGATGGGGAGTGATGGGGAGAGATGGGGAGAGATGGGGAGAGATGGGGAGCGATGGGGAGAGATGGGGAGTGATGGGGAGAGATGGGGAGAGACGGGGAGAGACGGGGAGTGACGGGGGTCGATGGGGAGAGATGGGAAGAGATGAGGAGTGACGGGGAGCGATGGGGAGAGATGGGGAGAGACGGGGAGCGACGGGGAGTGACGGGGGTCGATGGGGAGAGATGGGGAGAGATGGGGAGAGATGGGGGCGATGGGGAGAGATGGGGAGCGATGGGGAGAGATGGGGAGAGATGGGGAGAGATGGGGAGCGATGGGGAGAGACGGGGAGCGACGGGGAGCGACGGGGAGCGACGGGGAGCGACGGGGAGCGACGGGGAGAGACGGGGAGCGACGGGGAGAGACGGGGAGAGACGGGGAGAGACGGGGAGCGACGGGGAGAGACGGGGAGCGACGGGGAGCGATGGGAAGAGATGGGGAGTGATGGGAAGAGATAGGGAGTGATGGGGAGCGATGGGGAGAGATGGGGAGAGATGGGGAGCGATGTGGAGAGGCAGATGAAGCTTCGCTTTCTTGCCAGCCACTCACCTCCTGCTGTGCGGCCCCATTCCTAGCAGGCTGCAAACAGTTCTGCATCCCAGGGGTTGGGGACCCCTGAAATACACTAAAGTCCGCAAATTATCTTTAACAATAGGAATATGTTGAGATGATACAAGACCATCATATACTAGAGAGAGAATACTGTTTTTCCCTAGAAGTCAGTATAAGGGCTGATGTGGAGACATTATAATAAGGAAGATCTCTTAATAAAGCAAAATAATAATAATAAACTTTCTAGAAGTGAAGTTTTACTGGGTTAAAGAAACAACATGCCAGGGGTCCCCGACCGCCCGGTGCAGGGCCTCACAGAAAGGACGCCTGTGTGGAGTGGAGTCTGAACTCAAAATTCAACACAGTCTCATCCCTTCTACGAGGTCTGTAGGATTGTATCCACTGGTGGAAGTGAATGGACAACAGGCCTCAAGGACACAGGCCTGACGCACTGGGTGGAACTTGGACCACACGCCCATCGGGTCAGCATTACCATTAACATGCTAACTCATAAGAGAAATATAAAGGAAAGAGCCAGAGCACATAGAACACTGACTCTGTCACTCAAAAGGCTGAACAATTAAAAGGTTATGCCATTCTCATGGGGACTGGCTTGTGGATACTCAGCTTTTTTCATGTTACAGAACTAGTAAGGAGAGGACCTGGGATTTGGACTCAGGCTGTATGGCCCCCAAATCTACGCTCTCATGACTTTCCTACACAGCCCAATAGAAGCAACTTTTAACCCCAGACTAGACCGTCTTTTCCAGAGTCCTTTGTGCCATCACTTACCTACCAGAGAAGCAGCCAAAAACTCTCTTCTTACATGAGATTGAATGTGATTATTTAATAAGGATGCAGTGAGCATCTAGTATTAGCAAAGACCTGGTACAGAAGTGAGTGGTATGTGAAAATGCATAAGGATGGCCCTTGCCCTCAACGGAGCTGACCAACATGGGAGAAACTGCAGAGAGCACCTGACCTGTGCCAAACACCACAGGGGACTTCCCTGGAGTCTGATTCAGTCTTCAGAACACGTCCATGATGTAGATATTATTATCCATTTTAGATGTGAAGAAAATGAGGATCAAAACCTGCCACCAGAAGTTACAGGGTCACAACTAAACAGTGCAGCCCAGATTCGCATCTAGGACGTGAGCTTGGACCTGCCCTCAGACGCACACAAAAGTCAAGAAAAGGAAAGAAGATGCGAGCAGGGAAAGAACTGCTCAAAAACCATCCACGTGTTTGCTGGGAATCACGATAATGTGTTCATTTGAGAAACTCTCATGACATGACTAGGTCTGCTGACACCTTCAACGTCTGGCTAGACTCTGAGATGGACCTACCACTGTCATTCATATTTGTTCCCTAGAGCCTTGGTAGTTATGACCTCATGGATTCCCCAAGGCCCCAGCAGGTAGGACGGACAACGGTTACATCATCGTGGCTGAGGCCATGGAGTGTTAGTGTTGGCGTGATTTGCTTAGTCAGTTAAAAACACAGAGCGAGCTTGTACACTGTGTTGATGCCTTAAGTCAGGAAGCCGGCTTAGATGCTGTCACACCAGACTCCACGTAATCAATCATGCTTTGTGCTGAAGAAACAAAAAAGCAGGTTTTTTTTTTTCTTGTCTTTCCTTCTGCTGCCTCCTAGTTTCTTGAACTTCCAATTACTCTGTTTGAGCAGCACCTCAACTTGGTTTGGGGATGACTTCAGCAGGGGAGGAGGGACAAGGAGGTCTGCTTCCCCAAGGCACGGCTGGTCCTCCCTGGCCTGTCCTCCCTCGTTGCTCAGTGTGGCCATCCACGCGTTTCTGGTGGCCGCTCCCTCAGCTCCCTTGCCTTCTGCAGCCTGGCTGACGGCTGCATCTCACCCAGCCCCATCGCCTTTCTCCCACATGGACTGTCGTCCTCTCTGCTCCTGCTGTTAGAAACAGCACCACGCGCTGAGCCAGCGCCATGGTCTCTACAGCAGGACGCCACCCAGGACTGGCCCTGCACTCTGATGTCTTTGCAGACCCATCAAACTCAAGGGGATTTCGATGTCTCAGGGCACCAGGTTACAATCCTAAATGCACTCGTTATAGGATTGCTTTGCTCCAAGGCAAACCTGTTCCTTTCAGCCAGGCTGAGCTCTGGACCCGGGGGCTTAATGATTACGTCCTGAGTTTGTTTCTCTGAAGCACAACGTGCTCTCATCAGAGTGGCCCCTGGAAGTATGTCTGTGCACCTGTTCATATGAGTGTGAGCTTGTGAAGTGTGTCTGGCTGGCAATAGGTCCCTTTGTGGAAAAGGCCAAGGGTTTGCTAGGACCGAATAATTCTAGCACTCAGCCCTCTGGCCTGCGAGGACCTCTTCCTTGGGAATCCGGACAAAGGCACACTAACCAGCTCTCACATTTTAATGAGATGCGTGACTTCCACTGAAAGTGTCAGATTTGGGCAAAAATAGTAGGTGTTTTTATGTGCTCAGTCATTCAAGTAGTACACATAATGATTTTTAGAAAATTGTCCAGATGGACCTAGCAGAAAGGTTTTCTTTTACCGGAAGTAACGTAAAACCACGACACGGAATAACCTTGGGGTGCGTCCAGGAAATGTCCTCCACGTGGAGCATCTCTGAGCCTCTGCTCAGCCTGCCCTCCCCACCCCCGGCCCCCCCAAAATCCACGCTCACAGCTCAACCCTGGCCCGCCCACCTGAGGACCCTCTCCTGCACCCCGAACCCTCCCAGGGCCGCTTTCAACCCGGGTTCTAGAACCAGAAGCGACCAGGGCCCAGTCTCAGCTCCCACGCCGGCCAGCTGCCAACCGTGGGTGGCTACTTGAACTGCCCAGCGCCGTTGTGGTCTGTGAGGTGGGAGGATTACTGCCCAGGTCACAGGGCTCTTCTCGGGACTGCCTGAGGACATAGTCTCCAGGACGCAGTAGTGACCGCCGCGTGTTTACCCTCTGGCCGGGCTGGGTCTCTGATGCCTGCGCACGTGATTTCATCTCGTCCTCACCTCGATCTCCGGAGGTAAAGCCCACGTCTACCCGGGGTCTCACACGGAATGAGGCCTCGGCTCTCCTCTGGATGGGGACTGCCGTGTGCTCTCAGTTTTATTAACACCTGACACAGGTGTTTGTCAACATCTCTACCTGTATGTTGGTCACGCTTCCTCGGACAGACCCATAGCTCCTTCGGGGAACATGTCTTCAATCCCGTGCACCTCAGGGCCTCGGGGAGTCCCTGGCGTCCAATACTGACTGACGGAGGGAAAAGTGTGCAGGAGCGCATCCAGAAAGGCCGCTGCTGAAGCTCCGCGCCGAAGACCTCTCATTATCCGGGTCGAGCATTCATCCTGGGGGTCAGGACAGCTGGGTCCCACTGCCCTCTCCCCGGAACTAGCCCCGCAGTCTTAGGAAAAGCAGGTGACCTTCCCGAGCACAGCGTTGTCCCGTGTCAGGAGGAGCTGGACGCCATCCCTCGGGTAGCATCGGGTGATTGAAGTGAGGTAGAGCCTCCGGGACAGCGCCCTATGTGGTTCCTGTGTGCCCAGTCCGGGAAAACTCCTCTTATTTAATCCACCCAGCTTTTTTTTTTTTTTTTTTTAACATCTTTATTGGAGTATAATTGCTTTACAATGGTCTGTTAGTTTCTGCTTTATAACAAAGTGAATCAGTTATACATATACATATATCCCCATACCTCTTCTCTCTTGCATCTCCCTCCCTCCCACCCTCCCTATCCCACCCCTCTAGGTGGCCACAAAGCACCGAGCTGATCTCCCTGTGCTATGCGGCTGCTTCCCACTAGCTATCTATTTTACGTTTGGTAGTGTATATATGTCCATGCCACTCTCTCACTTTGTCACAGCTTACCCTTCCTCCTCTCCGTGTCCTCAAGTCCATTCTCTAGTAGGTCTGTGTCTTTATTCCCGTCTTTTTTGAAGCCTCGTTTTGTCCATGAAGAAGCTGATGAGAAACGTGAAGACAGTTTACTTTCTTGCCGTTATACGTGTATAAGTCTGTCTCCATAATTCAACTACTGACTCCATAAGCAAAAAAGACCTCAGTTTTCACGTCTGCATCCTTTCTGGCTCCCACCACGGTGTTTAGCTCCTAGGAGTCACATCATTTGTTTAATCAATCAAAACATAATAAATAAAAATAAAATAACCACAGCCACAATGAACGGTTAATGATTCTTTAGTATTTTTCAAGCTCTGCGCTGGACATAAGAAATTGAAAAAAAAACATGTTCTGTGTGGTTAAGGAGATCAAAATACAGTAGTTAAAAGTGTTACCCTTGTTTGAAGTTTCAGGTTTAAATATTTTGAATCTTTTATCAATGCCATACACACACACACACACACACACACACACACACATATATGGGCATTAACTCATGCTAACATCACCCCTGGCACAGAGCAGGCATTTAAATTTTGGTTTCTCTTTTACCCTTTGCATTTCAGAAGGTATTGAAATAAAAACAACAAACTACAATAGTTTGATTCCATCGTATAAATCACTTTTAAACGTGCTTTCTTTGCAGGGGGAATGCTACTTGTTTATACACTGAGACATACCAGCAATGTTCTTATCCAGTCTGACCAGCTGTTGAGTACATTCTCGGGGCAGCAAAATGGACTAAAGACACTGGCTTTAAGGATAAATAAAAACGAATGTTGCTGCCCTTCTCTGACTTCTTAAGGCAACAAAGAAATATGTGTAAGAGCTTGTTTTAAGTCCTTTCTAGCAGCCATCCCACTGCAGAAGTGGTTGTTTTAGTCAAAGGGACCTGGTGTTTCTGTCAGTCATAGTTCTGTCACTCACCTCTCCGTGTCTACTCTCCACCTGAGCAGGTACACTTCTCAAGAGTATTCAGCTAGGGTCAGGTCCAACAAACGTGTGCTGCTTCCAGGACTTTCAGAAAGAGTCACTGTTTAAATCAAACCGTAGTTTTAAAGGTTTACTTAAAGCAATAGCTTCATCTCTTAGTTAAAATTAATGGCTTTGTGAATCCTGTTTTTCAGAAACTGTTCACCACCTATTCTAGTGTGATGAGACCCTCCCATGAGAGAATAAGGAATTTTGTAAGGAGTCAGTTTTGTTCTCAAATGGAAACACGTTGACTGCATTTACACCACAGAACAAAGAAGCAAAAAAATCTAAATTCAGGCAATGACATTTTCCTACATAGAACTCTGTGTTTTAATATTATTTATTCATCAAAGATTAGCTTATTTTAAGATGAATTCACTCTTTGCTGTATATTGGAGGCCGAAATAATAAAATGTTAATAAATAAAAACTAGTTGACAAATACTTCATAAGAGGCTCACAACCACCAATTTTTTTTTTTTCCAAAGCACAAAACAGAGCTTATATCATTTTATTTTTATGATGCTATCTTAATTTGGGGGGGAAGGTTAAATTATTCTGAAAGCTATGAACCATCTACATATTTATTCTTTTTAAAGGTTCTGTGGTGTGTTAGCATCTGTATTGCCAGAAAACAAAATTTTCTTCAAAGTTATTCTTGGGCAGGCCTGGGACTCAACCCATATGTCTCACAGTTAGTTGCAGCTCAAGGCTTTCATTTATGTGACTTGTTCCAAACTTGTCTGCAATGTAATTTGGTTCGGTGAATGTGTGGCGCCACCTATTGGCGGACCGTCAGAATTTCACTTCCCTTTATCAAAAGACAACGTTTCACAAAAATTTTTTGAGGACCTTGAAGATTTCAGAGCGTATGGGTGAAAATAAATTATTATACTGATTAAATTATTTTATATACAATAACTGAAAAGGCATAATCCTTCCACTTAAGTCCTTGCGTTGGGTGATGTAGCAGAAAAAGACAAAGATGTATCTTTCCATCCACTCTAGCTTTCTCTTAAAATACTTCCCTTGGCTTTTCTTTCTGAGCCGTCTCTCAGGGAAATCAAATCCGTGTCTGTGCACCAGCTCTCAGGAAACAAAGAAAAGGATGCCGACCCAACAACAAATAACAGCACAAAGCTGAGCGTTGCTCTCTGCTCTCCCTTCGGCCATTACCTGAAGGCACTAAAGACTAAACGTTCCTGGTGGAGAGATGCCCCGGCCAGAATTTCATGGTGCGTTATCCTCAGGTAACAAATAACTTTCAGCAAACACTGACAGCCCTAGCATTTGATCTTTCTCATCAAGCCACCCTAACTCCCCATTTCCAAAGTAACCACAGGCACCAACGGCAGAGAAGCGTAGAGTCTTGTCCCTTTCCTGAAAATTGGGGGGAAATCAACAAAAGCAAAATTGCTATTCCTATTGGTATTAAATACCCTAATTTGTATCTTCCTTTGCGTCTCCCCAACAAAAATTGTGGGGCTTGGGTGAGCCACGGGACTGACTCGCGACATTTCTGTTAATCCATCTGCCCAAACGATAGCCACTTCTTCCTTTTTTCATCTTGACTGTGACAAAGAACAGTTGGGCAGCTATTGATGGTGAAGCACAGCAGTCAACTACCTTGTAAATTAGAAGCTGTGGTTGTAAAAACGGATTTGTATATCACCGGGAGTGGAGAGTGTGTCTGCCTTGTAAATTTAATTAAACAGCAGGTGCAAAAATCAGGTCATATGGCTTTGATGTGCCCTGTGTGAGGATGACAACGAGACAATGATTCTAATAGGAAGATATTTGCATACATTTGCATTGGGTAGCAGAGAGCACTGCAGCTCTCACCCACTTTCATATTTAATATCTAGGAAGTTGAATAAGATTTGAAAGAACGCTTTCGGTTTAGACATTACAGAAGAATACAAGGAAGGTTTCAGCACTGAAACAGACCCTGTGGACTGAAGGCTAAGATTTCCTGATGTGCGTTTTTGAAATGCAACTGCCCGTACTGGAAACTGGAGTATGTCTCGAAACGGAAGAAAACAGAACGAGCAGAAGAGAGTACGAAAATATATTCTATTTCTATTTTTTAATCTTTTACAGATAGTGTAACAGTGATTAACTCTTCCTTCTTGGACATCTATCCAGGAGGGGTCACAAGGTTCTCTGTGCTCCCCTAGTCAGTGCCCTAAAGAAATACGGAAAAAAGACTTTTCACATACAGCGATTAGCATTTTAGATACATTATTAAAGCAATGTATTTTCCTGCCTAATCGGGTAGACCATACCTTTGATAACAGCAAACCAGAATGTTTAGTATAAACACCATCTTTCCACTCCTTGTGATTGCTTGCTCAGGTATTAGAACATAGTAAATAAACAATCACTGCCAGAAGCCAGCATTATCCAGCATTTGGCACAGGAAAGACTGCACAGGTACAGAGGTACAGTACACTAGCACTGAGCAAAGAGATCCAGGAGAAGTTGCCTGGGAGAACTTGACACTCACCTCTCCCCCTCCTGTCTCAGTTTTATTCAAGCCTCCTTCAGAGTTTCCCTGCGCCTCATCAAGACTTCTTCCACCTCCTTCTGTATCCACCCTGTCTCTCAGGTATGGAGCTTCAGATCTGAGATTGCCCGGGGGGTTGATTCTCATCTTTCTGATCCCCTTTCTTTTCCTGAGTAGAGCTGATGTTATCCCAGGCACAGCACATTTGTGTATTAACTTGGAATTCTACCTCTTTTGTGGACGTTATGATATGATGGCAGACGAAAAGATGTGACTTCGGGTTTCCAGCACATTTTTTTACTATTATTTATTGAAACCAAACCCTACCATGTTGTATATTTGGGATACTTCGGAAAAGTCAGCTTTTAAATGAACAGTTCTTTAGTTGTGACATCATACAATTTATTCTTTGTCCTAATTAACTTGCTTAACAGTTCATCAAAGCGGTAAAATATCTTACAGGAAGCAGGAAATCATGTGCTCTTATCTTTAAATATGTTTTTCAGACACTGGCTCTGCTGAATTCTAATTGCTTATCGAACTGTTCATTCTCCCCGCTGTGTTGCAAACTCCATGAGGGCAGGAACTGATTCATTTTGTCACCAGTGCCCTTAGTATTTACTCCAGTGTCTGGCATATAGTAGGAGTTGATAAATATGGATAAATGACATTGTGAGAAAACTAATGAAGAACAAGTATAGATGTCTAGCCTGGGGGTAGACAGCATGTACCAGGTGCTACGCAAAGGACAAACAGCAAATGCACATGGTCCCAGCTCCTAAGAGGTAGGTGTTCTGAGAGCACCTGGGGGTGTGCCTGGGAGCAGGATTCTGGAGCCTGGTGTCTGAGGAAAGAATGTTTGCTATGATGCCCTTCGCACCAGCAAGTACTGATAAACAGTTGAGAAATGGAATATTGCCTGCCGTGTCAGTAAACAAAGGATGTCACAGTCATCAGCGATTGCAGCCACCACGGATGGTGAGCTGGTGAGCCCTGAGGGAACTCAGGAAGGAAACAAAGAATACTGGCCATCCAGCAGCCATCAGACTGCAGCCACTCCCTAAGGTGAGCCCTGAGGAAAGGCAGGATGTGAAAACACAGGACACTGGCCCCAGACAGCTGAGGTGCATATCAAAGGAATGATCTCAGTGAGCCCAGACTCTTGCACCTTCCCATACACAGAAAAACGCTAAATTCCTTAACTTAGATATCTAGTTTTCTTTTATTAACAGTAATCTTTTGTTCCTACTACCTGCCCTTTGTTGCAAAACTCCTATATATCCAAGCTTCCCCCTCGACTCCTCAAGAGAAGTTTTCTCAGGGTTACTTGAGATGCTGCCTCCTGGGCTTCAAGTCCTCTGTATGTCCACCAAATAAAACATAACTCTCAACTTCTAGGTTGTGAATATTTTTTAGTCAATGTGGTGACTCTTGGGTAGGAAACCCAATACCTTCTAGGTGCTTTGTAGCCTTGTAGAATTAGCTGAATAAACTGAAACTGGCTGATTCAAGAAGCAACATCTCATACTGCTTTGTTTTTCACCTGAGGATCCCAAAGAAAGACGCACTCAGAACTTCTCACCCCGGGCACAGTGTAGCTCAAATGGATTGCAAGCGGGTCAATGGACTGACCTTCGCGGCCTTCAAAGAGGTCACCTGAGGCCCGAGTTGTTAAGAACCCCCAGCTGGTGGCCTTCTCCATGAGTAGCCACCTTCTTCCTTTGCAGAAGGCTAGACATATATTCTTTTCTTTTTTTTTTTTTTTGAATTTTATTTATTTATTTTTTATACAGCAGGTTCTTATCACTTATCTATTTTATACATATTAGTGTATATATGTTAATCCCAATCTCCCAATATATTATTTTCTGAGTCTATCATGACCCGTGAACAGGAATGAGAAGCCCTGGAGGAAGGTTTTCTCCCAAGATGGTCAACTGCAGGGGATGACGTTACTCAGCACTGCTCCTTCCCAGATGCAAATGGTGTCTAGAAGCTGGTTTCCCCACTGCTTCATCTGCACCAAAGGCTTTGGAATATTACTCAGCCATTAAAAAGAATGAAATAATGCCACTTACCACAACATGGATGGACCTAGAGATTACCATATTAAGTGAAGTAAGTCAGAGAAAGACAAATATGATACGATATCACTTATGTGTGGAACCTTAAAAAATGATACAAAATGAACTTATTTACAAAATAGAAACAGACTCACAGACATTGAAAACAAATTTATGGTTACCAAAGGGGAAAGGGTGGGGAGGGATAAATTAGGAGTTTGGGATTAACAGATACACACTAACATATATAAAGTAGATAACCAACAAGGACCTACTATATAGCACAGGGAACTATATTTGGTATCTTGTAATAAACTATAATGGAGAAGAATCTGAAAAAGTTAAATATATATATATAACTGAATGACTTTGCTGTACACCTGAAACTAATGCAACATTGTAAGTTAACTATATTTCAATAAAAAATAAACAAACAAAAACAAAACTGCAACCTTTCCTGGTTACACAAGGGCCCTCTCCAATCAATGAGCTGCTGCCTAGGGAAACACACACGTCTTTACCCAAGGAAAACAGAGACATCCAAAAACTTGAAGACCTTGGTCTAGAAAGTAGCTATCTGAAGAACCTAAACCTGATTCCTGAATTTAAAGTGAATGCAACGCACATAGATTAAGTTGCTGTCACAATGAAATAATTGTGGAAAGTCTGTGTTGTATAAGGTTTTACTATTCTTGAAGGATGACTTTTGACACTGTTGAAGAAAATAAAATTAGCTAATGGCCAAATAACATTTACTTCTCACGATGTCCCAAATCCTAAGACTATTGCATAATTCAGAACAAGCCAGCCAACGAGACGCCTCTGAGTTCCAATTTTCTCATCTGTCAAATAGAGGGCAAGTTGTGAAGATTATAATACATGAGAAAATGCTAGGAGGAAGCCAGGAGTGCTTGGTACAACCTTCCCTAAAACACCATGGGCAGCGTTGTTCCCGTACACAGTAGGAGCTGTGAGTGCATGAATAAATGAATGATGTGCATATTTATAATTTCTGATTCTCAACACATCTCTCCTCTCCTTTGCACTAGTCGGTAAGACTCCTGGATCTTCATTTTGGATATAATTGAATCCAATATGGGCTCTTGTCAACACTTCCTCAATCCTGTCTTAAGGGCCAGCCTACCCAATTACGGTGGGCCACCTGATGCTTCCTAGGGCTCTTGGGAGGCTGGGGTGACATCTGGAAAACACTTGAAAGTGAATGCATCCAGACCCTCTCCACTGTGACAGTAGAGAAGAAAGTGAATGCATCCGGACCCTCTCCACTGTGACAGTAGAGAAAATATGTATTGTGAATCACACACATTGCTGATAGCTGCAGAATTTCTCAGTGGAGGCTCAGACAGTTATGAGTCTTTAGTGGGATGGGTCCTAATGAACTGAAAAGTCAGTGCATTTCTAGAGTAAAGACAGATTTTAAAGAGAGTCTGATACCCTAAGGAATCCTGCTATTCTTGAAACACTAACAAACACTGCTCTCAGGCTGCCTTCCCAAACTCTGGCTTTGACAGCTGCATTTTTCAAGCCAAGTCATATCTTCCCATCATGTTCACATTCAACACTTGTTTTTATCCTGTGCTTTTAACCATCTCATAAGAAAGTGTACTCACTCCGCAGGTTCATTTAATTCAAGGTGACTATTATTTCTATTTTACTTCACAAAATCCTTTGGTTTGGGGGAGCTGATTTTCCCTTCTTCCCACAACGAATTTCAACAGGTCTTTTCTAGATGAACAGTTGTACAGACACCTGGGGCCACCCCCTGTCTCTGTGATGTACGGCTTCCTTCTCTAAAACTCCATTTGATCTTTTGAGACCTTTAAAATAAAAATTACATTGTGCGGTCACTTACTTATAACTTCGTTCACAATTAGGATTTAAAAAGAGGTGCAGGCAGATTTTTTTTTTATCACCAGCTTACTTTATAATCAATGCTCTTACTCAACATGGCCGGGGAGGTGGGGCATATAGGGTCGCAAAGAGGTTATGGGTTGGAGAGACACGTGTGTGTGTGAACAAGCGGATGGGTGTTACTGCGGCTCAGCTCCCAATGCCCATCCCAGGCCCACACACCCTCCCTCCCCACACTGCACTCACATCCCCAGAAATACAGACTATCCCCTCCCCTTTCAGCTGTGGTCACTGGCCTTGTTGTATCTGAAAGTTGTTTCCCCACATGTAGCTGCAGGATAGACAGATGATGTTTCCTCTCTCCCTCCTGGCTGCAAAAACCATGTCATATATCTGTTTCATTTAAGAGTTTAATTATTATAAGCAAAACACCAGAAAGTTACAAAATAGTCAACATGGGAAATCATAGCATTGTTTTGGTCTTAGTTCCAAGCCCTGTCTCCTCCCTTATTTCAAAAATGAGCTATGGAAAGAGCAATAAGGACTTTTGTCTTCATCTGGCCCCTACCTCTCAGTGTGATTTGAACACGCTAACAGAATGAGAATAATTTGTGGTCAGAATAGAAAATTTGCATCAATAAATATGAGTGGCCCCAGCCAATAAAAGAGCAGACTTGATGAGGAGTGGCAGTGGCTGATATGCAACAGACATCATTTCTAGACATCGTTGCTATGAAAGACTTGGATGGCAAATATCACACTTTGGATTTCACACTAGTACTGCTGTTTGGGAAGAGAAAATGGTCAAGGATTATTTTAAAAATAGGCAAAGGCTTCAGTAGGTTGTCTTTGTTTTGTCCATGGTTTCCTTTGCTGTGCAAAAGCTTTTAAGTTTAATTAGGTCCCATTTGTCTATTTTTGCTTTTATTTCCTTTACTTTAGGAGATGGATCCAAAATTATTGCTGCAATTTATATCAAAGAGTGTTATGCCTATGTTTTCTTCTAGCAGTTTTATAGTATCCAGTCTTATATTTGGGTTTTTAATCCATCTTGAGTTTATTTTTGTATATGGTGTTAGAGAATGTTTTAATTTCATTCTTTTACATGTAGCTGTCCAGTTTTCCCAGCACTGCTTATGGAAAAGACTGTCTTTTCTCCATTGTATATTCTTGCCTTCTTTGTCATAGATTAACTGACCATAAGTGCATGGGTTTATTTCTGAGCTCTCTATTCTCTTCCATTGATATATGTGTCTGTTTTTGTGCCAATACCATACAGCTTTGATTACTGTAGCTTTGTAGTATAGTAGGAAGTTAGGAAGCATGATTCCTCCAGCTCTGTTCTTCTTTCTCTAGATTGTTTTAGCTATTCAGATCTTTTCTGTTTTCCATACAAATTTTAAAATTATTTAGTCTAGTTCTGTGGAAAATGCCATTGGTATTTTGATAGCACTGAATTTGGTAGCATTGAATTTTATCACTGGTATTTAGATTGCATTGAATCTGTAGATTGCCTTGGGTAGTATGGTCATTCTAATAATATTGATTCTTCCAATCCAAGAACACAGTATATCTTTCCATGTGTTTGTGTCATCTTCAGTTTCTTTCATCAGTGTCTTATAGTTTTTCAAGTACAGATCTTTTGCTTACTTAGGTAGGTTTATTCCTAGGCATTTTATTATTTTCGATGTGATGGTAAATGAGATTGTTCTTTAATTTTTCTTTCTGATAGCCCATTGTTAGTATATAGAAATGTAAGAGATTTCTGTATATTAATATTAAATATTTGCAAATGCATAATGGATAAGGGATTAATATCTAACTTATATAATAGCTCATACAACTCAATATCTAAAAACAAACAGCCCAATTAAAAAATGGGCAGAAGAACTGAATAGATATTTTTCCAAAGAGGAAATACAGATGGCCAAGAGTCACAAGAAAAGATGTTCAACATTGGCTAATCATCAGGGAAATGCAAATCAAAACCACAATGAGATATCACCTCACACCTGTCAGAATGGCTATCATCAAAAAGAACACAAATAACAAATGTTGGCGAGGGTGTGGAGAAATGGGAATCTTTGTACACTGTTGGTAGGAATGTAAATTGGTACAGCCACTGTGGAAACAGTATGGAAGTTTCTCAAAAAATTAAAAATAGAACTACCCTATGACCCAGAAATTCTACTCCTGGGTATATATCTGAAGAAAACAAAAGCACTAATTTGAAAAGATACATTCACCCCAGTGTTCACAGCAGCATTATTTACAATTGCCAAGATATGGAAGCAACCTAAGTGTCCATCAACAGATGAATGGATAAAGATGTATATATATACACATATATATAAATGTATATATGTATACATATATATATATATATATATATACACATACATATATACACATATATACATCTTTATCCATTCATCTGTTGATGGACACTTAGGTTGCTTCCATATCTTGGCAATAGTATATACATACATATAAATATGTATATATATGTATACAATTCTTTATATACACATATATGTGTGTGTGTGTGTGTGTGTGTGTGTGTGTGTGTGTGTGTGTACAGGGCATACCCTGCCCTTCCAGCCTGCCTGACTGCAGCTCACACAGCAAAGAAAACCCTGGAACCAAGATTCATAGACACATGGACGTGGATGGTGTGTGGTTGAGGTGCATGTGGGTGAGGGCTGGAGAGGAAACACAGGAGAACACCCACAACATCTGCTACAAAACTGCTGTGTAAGTTGTTGAAAAAAATTCTCCACTGGAGGTAGCAGGACAGGTATCCTCCTTCTTAACCAAGTTAGACATAAAATAACTTTTAGCATGAATGAGGCAATAATGAAGTTAGGGCAAGTTCATTTTGCTATTCCTATACACTATTAAAATGTCCCCAAAACGGAACATTGAGTGTTCAAGCCAACTCCTAGACTCCTCTTGAAACACATAAGGAATGAACTCTAACAAATGAGTCCCTATGTACTTTCTCTTTCTTCCCTCCTCCTTTCCTTCTTCCTTTCTTATGAATGTCAGAGAAAGGGACTGATATTCATATTTTGAAAAGTCACAATACGTTCATCATATATACCAGATTTTGTAAAACTGTCCAAAACTTAATTTTTCTGTGATTCTACTTGACCTTGTTTTCAGTTCATTACATATATGCTCACCATCAATAACCTGAAATCATTTGACCATTTTTTAATTATCATGGTAAATTTTGTTAGGTACATATTATAGACAGGCATTATTCTAAGCCCATTTAATGGATTAGTTGATTCCTACAGAAACCTATGAGATGGAGACCACCATTAGTCTCAGACAAGAAAAGATTGGGTGCAGCCCACGTTCACAGAGCCACTGTGTGGCAGGGCTGGGATCTAAACACAGGAAGTCTAGATCCAGAATCTGCTCTTCACCACGTCATTCTGGCTCCTAACCAATGACTAAGAATCTTTGTGATCATCAGTTGTCACAATGTGCTGTAGACAGAAGGACCTTGAAGGATGTGGGATTTGTTTTCATGTACCACGTGGCTTCATACAATTACACTTGCTCACATCTGCACCTGCTTTTTGGTGTCAGTTTCCTTTGTTCCTCTTCATTTACTGCCATTGTTAGTAGGCATCCTCATTAAGAACTTAATATTGAGAAAGCCCCATTTGACAGAATTTTGTGTTAGAACAGTCATAATTTCATTTCCCAAAGAGCAGCAAGCATGGTATTTGTAACAACTATTGGGGGATTTTCTTAAGACATTTTTTGTTTTACTTTTGTGTTCACATCTAGTCTTCAGTGTTAAAGTGAACAACCACAGTTTCTGGATGACAAAAATGAAGGGTCTGAAAATAATATTCATGAAAATTTAATTTGAGCAGAGATCCAAATTTAATGGAAAATATAAAGAAAACCCATAAAATATCCCACAAGAAATTATGCTATATGAGATAACACTTTCTTCATCTCATTGATAGTTGCATCTACAGTGTTTAGAGTAGGGCCTGGTTCTTATTATGGATTCATGAAGTATTTTTATTAAATGTTTTATTTCAGTGCACCATTAGATTTACAGAAAACTGTAAAACTAGTACAGTGATCTCACATATCTTCCACTCCAAGTTTCCCCTATTATTAACATCTTACATTAGTGTGGCATATTTGTTACAATTAATGAATTGTTTTGAGCTAACATTGATACATTAGTATTAACTAAAGTCCATAGATTATTCGGATTCCCTTAGTGTTTAGCTAATGTCCTTTTTCATGTTTTAGGATTCGTTGTAGGATGTCACATGACATTTAGTTGTAATGCCTCCTTAGGTTCTTCTTGGCTGTGACAGTTTTTCAGACTTTCCTTGTTTTGATGATCTTATCAGTTTTGAGGAGTACTGGTCAAGTATTTTGTAGAATGTTCCTTATTTGGGATTTTTCTGATTGATTTTTCCCTGATTAGACTGGGATTATGTGCTTTGGGAGTAAGACCACAGGGGTAAATTACCATTTTCATCACATCTTATAAGTGGTAAAAGCTATCAATGTGACTTATCACTGCTCATGCTGACCTTGAGCACTTGACTGAGGTCAAGATTGTCAAGTTTCTCCTCCGTAGAATTAATCTCCACTCCACTCCCACACTTCCCCCATTTAAATTGCCCCTTTTGAAACGAAGTCACTCTGTGCAGCTCACAACAAAGGAATGGAAGGTTTTGCTGCACATCCTTGATAGCGAAATACCTGCATAAATTCTTTGGAATTCTTCTACAGTGGGAAGTTGTCTTTTCTCCCCTATTTTTTAATTATTCAATTATTTATTTATATCAGTAAGGATTCATGAATATTTATTGAACACTTTGGTTTATATTATTTACTCAATTTTTTCCAGGACTAGTCATTGGGAGTCCTTTCATTTAGCTTGTGTCACTTCAATAGACCACTATCATGATGGGGTTCTTGGTTTTATTTTAGCCCTTTCTTATTTTCTGGTACTACAAAATGCTCTAGGCTCACCTTGTATATTTTGTGCCCTGGCCCTAAAAATCAGACATTTTTCCAAGGAGCTCTGGGTCCTTTTATTGGAGGATGGTTTTAGAAAACAAGGTCTGGGCACTAGGTATGCTTGTTGCTTCTGGAATGTCATTCCTCAACACCATTTTAATTGATTGAGCAAGAAAAAAACGTGTGTACTAGCTCATGTATATTCCTATATCTGTAAATATTTCTATAGGTACCATGTGTATCTTTAGGCAGTATATTTTGATGAAGCTTATAGGAGGAAATTTTAAAGGTTAATAAATAATAAACATAGAGACCTTCAAGATGGCAGAAGAGTAAGACGTGGAGATCACCTTCCTCGCCCAAAATACATCAGAAATACATCTACACGTGGAACAACTCCTACAGAACACCTACTGAATGCTGGCAGAAGACGTCAGACCTCCCAGAAGGTAAGAAACTCCCCACGTACCTGGGTGGGCAAAAGAAAAAAGAAACAACAGAGACAAAAGAATAGGGACGGGACCTGCACCAGTGGGAGGGAGCCGTGAAGGAGGAAAGGTGTCCACACACTAGGAGCCCCTTCGCGGGCGGAGACTGCGGGGGGCGGAGGGGGAGCTTCGGAGCCACGGAGGAGAGCGCAGCCACAGGGGTGCGGAGGGCAAAGCGGAGAGATTCCCTCACAGAGGCTCGGCGCTGAGCAGCACTCAGCAGCCCGAGAGGCTTGTCTGCTCAGCCGCCGGGGCGGGCGGGGCTGGGAGCTGAGGCTCGGGCGGTGGTCGGATCGCAGGGAGAGGACTGGGGTTGGCGGCGTGAACACAGCCTGAAGGGGTTAGCGCACCACAGCTGGCCGGGAGGGAGTCCGGGAAAAAGGTCTGCAGCTGCCGAAGAGGCAAGAGACTTTTTCTTACCTCTTTGTTTCCTGGTGCGCGAGGAGAGGGGATTCAGAGCGCCGCCTAAACGAACTCCAGAGACGGGCGCGAGCCGCGGCCATCAGCGCGGACCCCAGAGACGGGAGGGAGACGCTAAGGCTGCTGCTGCCACCACCAAGAAGCCTGTGTGCGAGCACAGGTCACTCTCCACACCGCCCTCCCGGGAGCCGGTGCAGCCCGCCACGGCCAGGCTCCCGTGATCCGGGGACAACTTCCCCGGGAGAACGCACGGCGCGCCTCGGGCTGCTGCAACGTCACGACGCCTCTGACGCCGCAGGCTCGCCCCGCCTCCTCCGTACCGCTCCCTCCCCGCGGCCTGGGTGAGCCAGAGCCCCCGAAGCAGCTGCTCCTTTAACCCCGTCCTGTCTGGGCGAAGAACAGACGCCCTCAGGCGACCTACACGCAGAGGCGGGGCCAAATCCAAAGCTGAACCCCGGGAGCTGTGCAAACAAAGAAGAGAAGGGGAAATCCCTCCCAGCAGCCTCAGAAGCAGCGGATTAAAACTCCACAAACAACTTGATGTGCCCGCATCTGTGGAATACCTGAATAGACAACGAATCATCCCAAATTGAGGCAGTGGACTTTGGGAGCAACGATATATATATATTTTTTCCTTTTTCTCTTTTTTGTGAGTGTGAATGTGTATGCTTCTGTCTGTGATTTTGTCTGTATAGCTTTGCTTTTACCATTTGTCCTAGGGTTCTCTCTGTCCGTTTTTTTTTTTTCTTTCTTTCTTTTTTTATTACTTTTTAATTTTTTAATTTTTAATAATTATTTTTTATTTCAATAACTTTATTTTATTTTATTTTTTTCTTTCTTTTTTTTCTTTTTTTCTCCCTTTTCTTCTGAGCCATGTGGATGACAGGGTCTTGTTGTTCCAGCTGGGTGTCAGGCCTGTGCCTCTGTGGTGGGAAAGCCGATTTCAGGACATTGGTCCACCAGAGACCTCCCGGTTCCATGTTATCACATGGCGAAAATTCTCCCAGAGATCTCCATCTCAATGCTAAGACCCAGCTCCGTTCAACGACCAGCAAGCTACAGTGCTGGACAACCTATGCCAAACAACTAGCAAGAGAGAAACACAACCCCACCCATTAGCAGAGAGGCTGCCTAAAGTCATAATAAGGTCACAGACATGCCAAAACACACCACCAGACATGGTCCTGCCCACCAGAAAGAAAAGATCCAGCTTCATCCACCAGAGCACAGGCACTAGTCCCCTCCACCAGGAAGCCTACACAACCAACTGAACCAACCTTAGCCACTGGGGGCAGACACCAAAAACAACGGGAACTACAAACCTGCAGCTTGCGAAAAGGAGACCCCAAACACATTCAGTTAAGCAATATGAGAAGGCAGAGAAACACACAGCAGATGAAGGGGCAAGGTAAAAACCCACCAGACCAAACAAATGAAGAGGAAATAGGCAGTCTACCTGAAAAATAATTCAGAGTAATGGTAGTAGTGATGATCCAAAATCTTGGAAATAGATTGGAGAAAATACAAGAAATGTTTAACGAAGACCTAGAAGAACTAAAGAGCAAACAAACAATGATGAACAGCACAATAAATGAAATTAAAAATTCTCTAGAAGGAATCAATAGCAGAATAACTGAAGCAGAAGAACGGATAAGTGACCTGGAAGATAAAATAGTGGAAATAACTACTGCAGAGCAGAATCAAGTAAAAAGAATGAAAAGAATTGAGGACAGTCTCAGAGACCTCTGGGACAACATTAAATGCACCAACGTTCTAATTATAGGGGTCCCAGAAGAAGAAGAGAAAAAGAAAGGGACTGAGAAAATATTTGAAGAGATTATAGTTGAAAACTTCCTTAATATGGGAAAGGAAATAGTCAGTCAAGCCCAGGAAGTGCAGAGAGTCCCATACAGGATAAATCCAAGGAGAAACACGCCCAGACACATATTAATCAAACTATCAAAAATTAAATACAAAGAAAACATATTAAAAGCAGCAAGGGAAAAGCAACAAACAACATACAAGGGAAACCCTCTAAGGTTAACAGCTGATCTTTCAGCAGAAATTCTGCAAGCCAGAAGGGAGTGGCAGGACATATTTAAAGTGATGAAGGAGAAAAACCTACAACCAAGATTACTCTACCCAACAAGAATCTCATTCAGTTCGATGGAAAAATTAAAACCTTTACAGACAGGCAAAAGCTAAGAGAATTCAGCACCACCAAACCAGCTTTACAACAAATTTTAAAGGAAGTTCTCTAGGCAGGAAACACAAGAGAAGGAAAAGACCTACAATAACAAAGCCAAAACAATTAAGAAAATGGTAATAAGAACATACATAGTGATCATTACCTTAAATGTAAATGGATTAAATGCTCCAAGCAAAAGACATAGACTGGCTGAATGGATACAAAAACAAGACCTGTATATATCCTGTCTACAAGAGACCCACTTCAGACCTAGGGACACATACAGACTGAAAGTGAGGGGATGGAAAAAGTTATTCCATGCAAATGGAAATCAAAAGAAAGCTGGAGTAGCAATTCTCATATCAGATAAATTAAACTTTAAAATAAAGACTATTACAAGAGACAAAGAAGGACACTACAAAATGATCAAGGGATCAATCCACGAAGAAGATATAACAATTGTAAATATTTATGCACCCAAAATAGGAGCACCTCAATACATAAGGCAAACGCTAACAGCCATAAAAGGGGAAATCAACAGTAACACAATCATAGTAGGGGACTTTAACACCCCACTTTCACCAATGGACAGATCATCCAAAATGAAAATAAATAAGGAAACACAAGCTTTAAAGGATACATTAAACAAGATGGATTTAATTGATATTTATAGGACATTCCATCCAAAAACAACAGAATACACTTTCTTCTCAAGTGTTCATGGAATATTCTCCAGGATAGATCATATCCTGGGTCACAAATCAAGCCTTGGTAAATTTAAGAAAATTGAAATCGTACAAGTATGTTTTCCAAACACAACACTATGAGACTAGATATCAATTACAGGAAAAAATCTGTAAAAAATACAAACACATGGAGGCTAAACAATACACTACTTAATAACCAAGAGATCACTTAGGAAATAAAAAAATACCTAGAAACAGTTGACAATGAAAACATGATGACTGAAAACCTATAGGTTGCAGCAAAAGCAGTTCTAAGAGAGAAGTTTATAGCAATACAATCCTACCTCAAGAAATAAGAAACATCTCAAATAAACAACCTAACCTTACACCTAAAGAAATTAGAGAAAGAAGAACAAAAAAAACCCAAAGTTAGCAGAAGGAAAGAAAATATAAAGATCAGATCAGAAACAAATGAAAAAGAAATGAAGGAAACGATAGCAAAGATCAATAAAACTAAAAGCTGGTTCTTTGAGAAGATAAACAAAATGGATAAACCATTAGCCAGACTCATCAAGAAAAAAAGGGAGAAGACTCAAATCAATAGAATTAGAAATGAAAAAGGAGAAGTAACAACTGACACTGCAGAAATACAAAGGATCATGAGAGATTACTACAAGCAACTATATGCCAAAAAAATGGACAACTTCGAAGAAATGTACAAATTAATAGAAAAGCACAACCTTCTGTGACTGAACCAGGAAGAAATAGAAAATATAAACAGACCAATCACAAGCACTGAAATTGAGACTGTGATTAAAAATCGTCCAACAAACAAAAACCCAGGACCAGATGGCTTCACAGGAAAATTCTATCAAACATTTAAAGACGAGCTAACACCTATCCTTCTCAAACGCTTCCAAGATATAGCAGAGGGAGGGACACTCCCAAACTCATTCTATGAGGCCACCATCACCCTGACACCAAAACCAGACAAAGATGTCACAAAGAAAGAAAATTACAGGCCAATATCACTGATGAACATAGATGTAAAACTCCTCAACAAAATACTAGCAAACAGAATCCAACAGCACATTAAAAGGATCATACACCATGATCAAGTGGGGTTTATCCCAGGAATGCAAGGATTCTTCAATATAGGCAAATCAATCAACGTGATACACCATATTAACAAATTGAAGGAGAAAAACCATATGATCATCTCAATAGATGCAGAAAAAGCTTTCAACAAAATTCAACACCCATTTATGATAAAAAAAACCTCCAGAAAGTAGGCACAGAGAGAACTTACCTCAACATAATAAAGGCCATATATGACAAAACCACAGCCAACATCATTCTCAATCGTGAAAAACTGAAACCATTTCCACTAAGATCAGGAACAAGACAAGGTTGGCCACTCTCACCACTATTATTTTGGAAGTTTTAGCCACAGCAATCAGAGAAGAAAAAGAAATAAAAGGAATCCAAATCAGAAAAAAAGAAGTAAAACTGTCAGTGTGTGCAGATGACATGATACTATACTTAGGGAATCCTAAAGACATTACCAGAAAACTACTAGAGCTCATCATTGAATTTGGTAAAGTAGAAGGATACAAAATTAATGCACAGAAATCTCTTGCATACACAAATGATGAAAAATCTGAAAGAGAAATTAAGGAAACACCCCCATTTACCATTGCAATAAAAAGAATAAAACACTTAGGAATAAACCTACCTAAGGAGACAAAAGACCTGTATGCAGAAAACTGTAAGACACTGATCAAAGAAATTAAAGATGATACAAACAGCTGGAGAGATATACCATGTTCTTGGATTGGAAGAATCAACATTGTGAAAATGACTATACTAGCCAAAATAATCTACAGATTCAATGCAATCCCTATCAAACTACCAGTGGCATTTTTCACAGAACTAGAACAAAAAATTTCACAATTTGTATGGAAACACAAAAGACCCCGAATAGCCAAAGCAATTGTGAGAAAGAAAAACGGAGCTGGAGGAATCAGGCTCCCGGACTTCAGACTATACTACAAGGTTACAGTAATCAAGACAGTACGCTAATGGCACAAAAACAGAAATATAGATCAATGGAACAGGATAGAAAGTCCAGAGATAAACCCACACACATATGATCACCTTATTTTTGATAAAGGAGGCAAGAATATACAATGGAGAAAAGACAGCCTCTTCAATAAGTGGTGCTGGGAAAACTGGACAGCTACATGGAAAATAATGAAATTAGAACACTCCCTAACACCATACACAAAAATAAACTCAAAATGGATTAAAGACCTAAATATAAGGCCAGAAACTATCAAACTCTTAGAGGAAAACATAGGCAGAACACTCTATGACATAAATCACAGCAAGATCCTTTTTGACCCACCTCCTAGAGTAATGGAAATAAAAACGAAAATAAACAAATGGGACCTAATGAAACTTAAAAGCTTTTGCACAGCAAAGGAAACCATAAACAAGACGAGAAGACAGCCCTCAGAATGGGAGAAAATATTTGCAAACGAATCAACGGACAAAGGATTAATCTCAAAATTTACAAGTCGTTCATGCAGCTCAATATCAAAAAAACAAACAACCCAATCCAAAAATGGGCTGAAGACCTAAATAGACATTTCTCCAAAGACAATATACAGATTGCTGACAAACACGTGAAAGAATGCTTAACATCACTAATCATTAGAGAAAGGCAAATCAAAACTACAATGAGGTATCACCTCACACCAGTCAGAATGGCCATCATCAAAAAATCCAGAAACAATAAATGCTGGAGAGTGTGTGGAGAAAAGGGAACCCTCTTGCACTGTTGGTGGGAACGTAAATTGATACAGCCACTATGGAGAACAGTATGGAGTTTCCTTAAGAAACTTAAAATAGAACTACCATATGACCCAGCAATCCCACTACTGGGCATATACACTGAAAAAACCACAATTCAAAAAGAGTCATGTACCATAATGTTTATTGCAGCTCTATTTACAATAGCCAGGACATGGAAGCAACCTAAGTGTCCATCAACAGATGAATGGATAAAGAAGATGTGGCACATATATACAATGGAATATTACTCAGTCCTAAAAAGAAATGAAATTGAGTTATTTTTAGTGAGGTGGATGGACCTAGAGTCTGTCATACAAAGTGAAGTAAGTCAGAAAGAGAAAAATAAATACCGTATGCTAACACATACATATGGAATCTAAAAAAAAAAAAAAGAGGTTCTGAAGAACCTAGGGACAAGACAGGAATAAAGACGCAGACGTAGAGAATGGACTTGAGGATACGGGGAGGGGGAAGGGTAATCTGGGACGAAGTGAGAGAGTGGCATTGACATATTTACACTACCAAATATAAAATAGATAGCTAGTGGGAAGCAGCCGCATAGCACAGGGAGCTCAGCTCGGTGCTTTGTGACCATCTAGAGGGGTGGGCTAGGGAGGGTGGGAGGGAGACACAAGAGGGAGGAGATATGGGGATATATGTATACATATAGCTGATTCACTTTGTGATACAGCAGAAACTAACACACCATTGTAAAGCAATTATACTCCAATAAAGATGTTAAAGTAATAAAAATAATAAACGTAGAGGAGAGAGAGAGAGATAAGAAACCCAACTTCTAAAGTGAATACCCCGAAGCTAAAGGTGAAGAGAGAGACTTGAGAAAATGCTGATGATGCTGGGAAATGCACAGAGATCAGAGCAGAAACAGAAGAGCAGATCACACCCTACCGTGGAGTGCAGTCCACAGCTCTGCATGAAAAGCTGGCAGGTAGCGGGACTAAGATACACCAGGACACAAAGTCACAGGTCTGCTTAATTCCATTTGGTGAATTCCTTACATATATGTGGATAAGCTGTGACCTGTTTATTGCAAGGCAGATGTGTAGAAAGTGGGAAAATGTCAAGAGAGAGCTGCTGCATGGCAAAGCAGACACAAACTTGAAGGCAGCGCCGATGGCTTCCACTATAGAAGTTGTCTAGAAGAACATGAGGGAAAGTGAACCGTGTTCAGCGAATAGAGAGGGGCGTGGGATAACGTCTAACCAGCAGGCTTCCTTTGTGGCCATTTTGCCACAAAGGTAAGAATGCCCGGATTGTGAGGGGCTCAGAGGGAGGGCAGCCAGTGGCAAGGACAGAGCAGATAGAAGGTAAACAGAAAAGAAAATGAAAACCCAAGCTTCTTAAAAGGCAGTAGTTTAAAAAGAAGCACCTTTCTGTCTGCAGAATGGGTATTTGTCAGCATGTGGTCTTGGCAGGAAAGAAAATTCAGAGAAGGTGTGCTGGTGTTTGAAGAGGCTCACGTCACTAGCCAACAGCAGGGGCCACCTCCGTGAAGTCGGGGTGTTCACGGCAAACACCCTGCCGCCACCAACCATGGAGATGACTTCTCCCTGCATTTCCCGGAGTGGATGGGACCACAGCCTCTCTTGGAAAACAGTTTGATTGCAGGCCGTTGCTACAGAAAAGTTGTCCCCACTTTACGGCCTGTTAAACCTTGAGACTCTGATAGCCTTAGAAGCACACAGGTAGGGATCTAAGGGGAACATAAACTAAATACCTGATTTCTGGTATAAATGGGGAAACAGTGAGTTTGGGGGCATCTCATTTTGCTTCTCCTATACACACTCAAAGTCTCTCCTAAATTTCAAATTTCAGCATTTATTGCTCTAGAGCGCTTCTTGAAACATACTTGACAAATTATTTGATTGAAGTGCCCATTTCCACATGATCTTTTAAAAGAAGGTGGAATGATAAGCCTAATCCGTATCAATTCCGGTCGTGCTCTGAAGCAAACAGAAACAGTAAAGTGTGCAGTCGTTCTCATCCAAGTCAGCTCAAAGGATACATGTGATTAACTTGACAGCAGGAGCCTCTAACTAGATGTCTAATCACAGTAGAGGGCCTGGAACAAACCCCATAAGAAATCATAGCACTCATGTTACACGGCCTCACACAGGGAGTCCTTCTCCATCTGGCAACAGCCAAAACAAAGCTGATCCAAGTTCCCTGCAAAGGGATGAGCTGTGTCCCTGGGGGTAAGGGAAATACATGTGCTGATGGCCAGCTATTCCTCTAAGTGCTTCACGCATATTATTTCCCTAATCGTTAATACACCCTTGCAAGGTAGGTATTAGTGGCCCCATTTTACAGGTGAGGAAGCTGAGACCTGGAGAATTCTAAACGGCGGAGCAGGGATTCAATTCTAAGTCAATCTTATCCCCCAAAGTCATGTTGTTTGCTTTTTTTACTGCATTGTCTCCCAAGTGTTTCTCTTCTCTACCATTTTGCTTCTTAATTATTTTCTCTTGAGGAAATCCCCAAACAGGAGGCAGCACATCTCCGTTCTCTGATGAGTCATTACATGCATACATAAATGCAAGTCAGCATTAGTCCTCCCAAAATGCCAGTAACAAACTGTTTCCCTGCAAACTAAAGGCCAAGAAAAAAAGGGTGCACTTGGGTTTCTACTTACATTTCTATTTAAAATGTTGGGGAATCCAAGTATTTGCCCTTTCTTGTCTAACTTTCAGTCTCTGAATAACACTGTGTCCTAAACCCAGGCTCAACCCCAGTCTCTCCTCACAGCCACACCCAGCTCTGGGCTTTGGCAGTAGCGCTCCTCTTAAACAGACTATCATAAAGTCTGAAAAAAAAAAACGCTGAGTTCTTTCCTGTGTTGAGGAAGCCTCCCGTCTCTACAGTGGTCTAGCTCTTCAGTCCAGCACGAACAGATTGCAAGAGCAGGAACCTGGCTTCTGGGGCCCACAGTCTCTTGATGCCTTAGGTAAACTGACCGTAAACCCCAGTTTCAAAGCCTCGACAGAACACCACACTTTCTGTGTTCCACGTGTTTCATCGGGTCCCCTAATATTTGGGAGTCAGAGAAAGGAGCTGCACCCAGCTGCAGCTGGCCCCTCTCTCTGACTCTTTCTGGGCCTCTTCCTTTCCATCCTTCTCACCGTTGCCCTCACTCTTTTCACTCTCCCCTCCCCCTACAGAAACTTCTCTTTCTTTTTTAAAGAAATGTATTTTATTGAAGTATAGTTGATTTACAAACTTTTCTTTCTTAATCACACTCTTGGTAACTCAGTGGCTAAGCCATGCGGTTTATCAGAAATATTTCCTATTCTTTTTACGCCCAAATACCAACGGTGTTATTCCTAAGATAAATTCTGATAAATAAAATTAGGTCTAGAGAAAACCAATGGAAAAGTAAAATTATCATGTAGAAGATTCAGAAGATTATAAAAGATGGGTTTTAGCAATGTTTCCAGGATTCTGCATTATCACTGACCTAAAATGCCACTGATATTATACTTCTTTATACTTGTTAATGAGCCCAAAACCCGTTCCAGTAACAGTTGGATCAGCTTGCTTTCTTGCTTCTTGTCTGCCTTCATTTGTTGTATGCTGGACTGAGCTGTCACATGTTTGGAATGTCAATAGTAGAAAACATGTCAATACCATTTTTAAATGGGGGAAAGGACACCTATAATGACAGCTTCATAATTCAAAAACCTTTCTTTTTTTTTTTTCCTTCCCTGGTGGTTTTCTTTTCAATGCCTTCCATCAATTTCCTCAATACTTACAGAAGACATCCAAACAATGTATAGCCGTTCAAAGCCCAACATAATCCTGCTAAAATATTGAAGTCTTTTTCCCCATTATTCCCACTCATAAATCCCTCATACCTGTTAAATGGCTGGCTCTGGTTTTTCCTACATATTTCCATATTTTACTCAATCCTTACTCTTTTCCACCTAAATAAAATGCTGACCATATCTTTCATAAAACTCTCCAAGAGCACATCTCGAACTTGCAATGCTCATTTCCTTGGTCAGAATGCATGATGCTGGTGTTTGTTATGATGATTGCAATTATTACTGCCAATATTAACACTTAATGGACCCTTAAAATGTTCCAAACACAGGACAATATATGCATTATGTCATTTAATGCTTATAAAATAAAATGAGGCACGTACTATTTTTAGTAATGTTATTTTTTTTTATAAAGTAGTCATACACACGAGGACAAAGTTAGACATGCAGTGGGTAAGGATGAGAACAGCACTCAAACCCACATCTGTCTCACTCTTAACCATTATCTGCGTCACCCCATCCGGAACTGATAGTTTCTCTGTCTTGGAAAATGCTTTGCTCTCTGCTTGAACATCGTTCTTGCTTCATCCACTCTTACCGATCCTTCAAGACCCAGTTTAGCCCCCATACCCCCCGGAAGCCTACTCGTGCTCAGGTTTATTTGGAGAGCCACGTGTCTGCTCACAGGGGACACTGTTCCAGGTCCTTTCACAGCCCTGACCACTCTGTATTGTATCTGTGTGTGTTCACTACCCATGTGGTCAGTTTTCTACTGACAGTAGAACTCTTCCCTCAGCGTTCAATGAGATTGTTCCCCATTGACAGAGCACAGGGCTCAGGTGGGATGTACCTAGTGACCCACTCTCCGTGCTTCTGGTCTGTACCAAATAGCTTCCCCCCAAGGGAGGAACATCTGTGATGAGGCACACAAGGACCATTTCAGCGGATGGAAACCTGAGACAGCCTCAGGGCCGTCTGGTGATCCCTTTGCCCCTGGAGGATGAGGCTGACATTGATGCAGTTCAGGCTGATGCCTGGGGCAACCGATCCTGTGACGAAGGGGAGAGACGGTGACTGTTGAATGATGGGAAACTCCGTCAACTATGCAGATGGTTTGGGGACCCCAGCCTATGCGGTAAAAGCACGTGCATGGTCACTGCAACCTCCATGGACAGAACCACGGGGCAAGGTGAGGATGTGTCTCCTTACCCAGAACACTACTGCTAAGGTGCTGCCTTCATGCAAAGAGTACCTGGAAAGCAAAGAGAAGAGAAGCACAAATATAGTTGGCCCCCAGACCAAGCATAGCACCAAGAACCATGGCTTTTGCATGAATTTCTTTGCTCTATAATATGATTTTTTAAAAAAATCTACCTTATGCTCTTTTCTCACCTTGTACTTCTGTATATTGGATGTATGGGGACAGAAAAAGGTAAGGTTGAAGTGAAGGGAAGTTCAGAGGGTTATGGACACAGGGGCGGGGGCCAGAGATGGTACTGGGTCTTATCTACCAATCCCACTGCCTGGTGATGAAATTAATGTATGTCAGGGAGTGTCTACCTTTATAGTTTTAAATGAAGTGGAAGCAGCTGGTGCTCTGAATTCTTTTTAACCCAAGCCCCCAAAAAGACAGTTTAAAGTCCTTTTTCTCCTGAGTCAATGACGTAGCCTAAAATCCTAGGCACCTTTTTGTTTGTTTTTCCAACCTGTGCTGAGAAACTTGCTGTCTGAGGAAATCTTCCATCTCTGAAAGGGCTCCAGGGAAAGACAAAGAAAAGTAGAGTAAACTGAGGTTTAACCACATGACAACTATTTCATTTTTGTTTATTTTTTTTCCTCTAAGATTTTAGAGAAAAACATTCAGGATTCCTCACTGCATGTACAAAAATATATGCAATTGAATATGAAATGTCCAACTCCTTTCCCATAAGAAGATTCCAAGTACACAAGTTCATTTCATACTCTGACCCTAACTTCAGATAGATTGTTTAGAATATAAGAAAAAATGTGTTCCAGTAAGAAGGTTAATTTCCTATGACCCAAATGAATGCCACTGAGGCAAGTTAGCAAATTCATTTCTATATCTAGAAGCCCCAGATCTTGAAACTGAAGGGCATGGAAATTGATTGTATTAATTCCTAAAAGAAGTGCCAGTTACAAAAAAATGAGGCTTTATATTCTGTAAAGCTCTAAACTGTATGGTACTTAATCACGCCTGTGTGATGGTGCAGTTCCCAAATCTACATAATTAAGTATAAGAGGGAAGTGGCTACTGGATTCTGCCTCAGTATTGAACAAAAAAAAAAGAATCTTTATAGCCCTCAAATAAATGCTGAAAAGCAATTGCTCTAGAGAAAAGAAAGTATGCAGGTAGTTAGATTTGTTCAAATAGGGCAGTGTATTCCTGAATGAATTAACTCATCTCTCTGGGTATTTGTCTTAATCCATAAAATTGGGATGGTAAATCAAACTCAATGAGACATAATGAGAATTCAATAACTATTTTAATGTTTGTTAGTCATCTATTTTATACATGCAACACAGTTTGCACATGATGCTTATCAATTTCCAGAGTTTAGCACTTTTAAGTGTTCCTCTCCCCAAAATTTAGCAAAGGAAAGTTGCAAGTCCAGCCGCATGGTACATTAGCATTGAATTCCCCTTCACAATGGCCTCACAAAACCATTTTATCCTTACTATTAAATACACATCACCATGACCGGAGTCACACAAAGAACAACTTACCCACTGGCCAGCTCTCCTGACCATTAAAGAAAGATAGGGAAGGAGACCAAAGATTTTGTTTTCAGGTTTTTTTTAAATAAACTATACTGGATGCCCTTTCTAGCAAAGAAACGATGTCCAAATGCTCTGAAAGGAACCTTGGCCCAAAGTCCCACTGGTTGAAGTATGTTCTTTTCTAACTGCAGGGGAGAGAGATAAGGACTGTTAATGATCCACGGAGGAGCCATGGGGAGGTTGGAAGAGCAGATACCACGGTGAGCTTCCAGTGACAGACCACCTCCCGTGGGTCTACCCTGCCTGCTCTCTGGCAGGAAATGGCTCACGTTTTGTCCACACGCCCGCAGACCTCAGGCCTTCACTTCAACGTGTTGACTCCGCCTTGAACGGTCCCCACATGTGCCAATATAAGGTCAGTTGTTATCAGTTATTAAGACTGTTTTCTGTGGTTTTCTTAGTTGGAGTGTGTACATAGGTTCTGAGTCCAACGCATTTCCTCTGGTCAGCATTTAAGTTTACACCTTCCTTAAAGCAAGCCCTCCCCTCAGAATCCTTGTTTTGTAAATCCACATTCATGATTCTTGTTTCTCTGAGCTTTGGGTCAGAAGAAATCTGGCTGGCTTTAATGTGATACGTGCCTAGAGCCTCAGCCAGGTCTCAGAACTTCAGCCCTACTCTTCAGGGTTTGGATTTTCCTGCTGCTTTGGTTACAGTTGCTCACTTTCTCAATAGGGGATAAGAGACTATGAGTGCTGTTTACTGTGTCTGACATAATAATATTAAGGCTGCTAAGTGAAACTATACTGCTTTCTACTAAACATGAATCTGACTTTCTTTACAAAATAGCATCATTTTGAAAACATTCAGGTGTGCATAGTTTCTATCTTCTCCATCTGGGTACCAGACATGCTGCTATGTAAGAGGTATTGGAAACAGGAGGAAGAGGAAAGAGAAGGTCCCAGGAACCCTGGAAGACTGTCTGGTTTAAATGTATGGAATTTCCTCAGGACAGAAGGCAGGATGGCATGACAGGAAAAAAAATACAGGCCATCTCCTTATTTGAAATTTCACATTTTATAAATAGGCACAGAAAAAATAGGATTTTGTGTCAGTCAGACTTGACTTCACATCCTACCTCTGCCCCCGGAAGCTCTGAGAACTTCCTTTAGTTATTTATTCTGTGGAAGTCTTGGTTTCCCTGGGGATGGTGACACCTATCAACCATATCGCTAGGGAACATCAAAGAGGTAACAGTGAAACTCTCACACTCACAGGGTAGACCCTCGGTAAATGAAGGTGAGCGTCGACAAGGGAAAGGATGGGGCCAAGGACTGAGCCCTGAGCCCCCCAGCATCTGGGGGTCAGGGAGATGAGGAGGATGCAGAAAGGAGACTGAGAAAACGCTGTCAGGAGGAGATGGAAAACCACGAGAGACGGTGTCCTGGGAACCAAGGTGGAGAAGGTGTTTCCAGGAGGATAGAGCAGCAGAGCACTGAATAAGGTGTTCAGGAAAGAGGGAGAAATACGAGGACAGCAAGCCAGGGAATAGGAGTCGTGCTCGGAGCCGGCATTCCATAAATTCCAGGTAATGAATGAATTCGAGCGTGCATAAAGGAGCCCACACTCTGAGGGGCTACAGCGCATCCATGCAACAGACACCTGCCAAGTGTCACCCTGTACATCTCCCGCTCCAGCCTCTGCTCCCGCCATCACCCCTCCCCCGTGATGCTGCAGCTTCCTGCTTTCACTTATAAGGACATTTGTGATTACACTGGGCCACTGATGCAAAGATGAATCAGAAACATCCCTTCCAACCAACCTAAGAAAAAACGTTTTAAAAAGGTCTTGTTTGTGTAACAGGTGTTAGTCCCAGAGGATAGACAGCAATGCAGGAAGAATCCGGTCCCTGATCCAAGATGTGTGGCCTAAAACATCTCGTAAACATCCCAAGGGGAGAAAACTCAAAGTAATCGGAGAACAATTGTGACTAAGCTGGGAGAAGGCAGGAGACCGAGGTGGCCTGAGGGAGCTCACTCTGAGATTAATTTGAGGTTTGCATTGACTTCTGTGATCTGTACATACAGGGAACAGCTTTGCTGCAGAGGGTGTCCAGGTGGGAATCGAAGGATCACCACTTAAACCAGCAATGTTTCCAAATCACCACAGAGAGGAAGTCAAAAGCAGATTTTTAAAAAATTTCAGCTTTACTGAGGTATAATTGACATATAAAATTGTAAGATTGTTTAGAGTATATGTACAGTTCTCCTAATGTTTGCCCTGGAAACCGTGAAACACTAAGTCAGGGTAATGATGCACTATTATTATTATTACTTAAGCACAAATATTCTCAAGTCTTCTCATGTTACGAAATATTTTTTTTTTTTGGTGTTAGTCGAAGTAATGTATGACATTTTTGGAAAAAGATTATGTGTTTAACCACTGTGCTTGTGGGAGCCACCTACTTGTCAGAAGGCATGTGAAAACAGACAGGTATGTATTCCTGGTTAGTACAACAGCATTCTAATGCTTGTAGTCATGAAAGCTACAGCTGAATATTCATCATGAGTCTGGTGATAAACCTCAGCTTTCTGCCATGCTGTGCTTCATTTCAGTGCAAAGCGGATTGCAGCTTTTTAAAAGTAAGTTGGAAGTGTATTTGCTCAAGGGGTTGACTTTGGGGAGCATGGAAGTGTGCTTCTCTGCTTAAATCCTTTTAGTCGATAATTCAAAAATGGCTTTGGGGGAATAAAGCACGTTAAACTTGGCCTTCCTGCAAGAGGAGTCTTAAGGACAGGCTGCCTTCCTGAGTCCGAGCTGCTGCTGAACTGCCAGGTGGCATCTACAGACTTTCCTGGAAACCGCCTCTGGTTAAAAAATTGAACTCTACTGTGTATAAAATAGATAACTAGTGAGAACCTACTGTATAACACAGGGAACGCTACTCAGTGCTCTGTGTTAACCTAAATGGGAAGGAAGTCCAAAAAAGAGGGGATATATGTATACATATAGCTGATTCACCTGGCTGTACAGCAGAAACTAACACAACATTGTAAAGCAACTATACTCCAATAAAAATTAATTTAAAAAAAGAAAATTGAACTCTCTCTCCATTTCCCCTCTAGGGCTTTGCTTCCCAAACCATCCTGCCCAACAAGAAGATAATTGCATCTCTGCCACCGTGGGTGCCCTCTGCTGCCCATGGCTGGAGAGGCCCACAGCTCAGAAATGTACAGAAAGAACTTCCGTGTGCATTACTACTAGTCAACTGGTTGGGGGCTTCTTCAAGTCTGGGTTCACCTGCGTGGGTACCTGGGTCCTCTTATTCTTCACAACGAACTCACGGTCTGCAAGTTATTTTCCTCTCGTTAATAAGGAATGCTTCTTGTAGCATGATATTACTGCACAGTATAAAAGAAAATCTCCTTCAAACCTATCAGTGGTAAAGATAGGAAAGAAAACAAGGTGACATAAAGAACCCCTTAATATAATCTTTGAGGTTTTCTCCTTGAAGAGCTTCTGCAATTCTGGCTCTAAATTTCTCATCAGTAAAGTGAAAGATTTCATCTAAAATGGTTCTCCTCTAGCCCAAAGCATCTTTGGTTCAGAAGTTAACCATGGCTGAGTTTCTGCCACAACCAACGTAGTCAAATGTGCCATCTGTGCCTCCCATCCCCCTGCCCCCTTCTACACACTGTTGAAATGTCTTCTAAACCACACAGCATGAGAAAATGTCAAATACTAAAAAACTAATTCCAAAATGTTCTAAAGGCAGCACAATAAAGGAAAAGAGACGAAAAATCAATACGCTCAAGATTTTCTAAGGTAACTAATGTATCCAAGATGGCCTCAGAATTCCTTCTGGAAAGCACTGAGGTCCATGATCTCTACCTTTAGCTTTTAGTCTCAGTAGCTGTCATTGGGATACAGCAGTCTCTCTTCTCCTGACCCTCTCCTTCCTGACTTTACATTCACAGTGATTTTTGAAATCAATATCAAGTAATCATATAGAATCTCACTTCTGCACAGGTAACTTATCTTTTTTTCATTTGTAAAGACCAGATCTAGGAACCTTGTTATAATTGAAAATGTCCCTCTTTCTTCCATTCACAGGTAAAGCTCATAGAAAGGCCAGAAGGATAAAAAATGGACATCTTCCCCCAGCCAATGAGATTCACATAAGCAATGCCCCCATCTAAGGCTAGGTAAGCCTTGCTCAGCTCTGTTGTTCAACCAAAAGGCAGCAGCGACAGGTAACTTCTCACCTGAGAAGAACCAGCCAAGGGGCGCAGTCACTGCCCCGGCAAAGAAGCCCTCATCCTGTGATGCTGCCGCGGCCTCCATCGTGTTTCCATTTCAGGCAGAGCAAACATGTGTAAATACTTTATTAAAATTAAAAAAAAAACAAACTGATGAAGTGAAAGCTGTTCCCCTCTGATTGATTTTTCAAAAGCTCCCTAGACTGCTTCTGCTACAGATGTTTGCAAAATGATTGGATGCAAAGTGGGCTTAATTCATAAAAGCAATAAAACGTTGCTTATTGACTAAACAGATGAGCTAGCTGAGGGGGGGGGTGTAATTTGGAGTGTTCTTATTGGAAATGTTTTGAAGAAATGTAATGATAGTGGAGAGATAATAAGAGTCTTATTAGCTGTGGTAAATACATTTGCTTACCGAATGCTTGGGAGATTATTGGAATAACTAGAAAATAACCCTCAGATTTTCAGTTTTACTGGCTTTTTTTTTTTTTTATAAATCTGTTTCAGCAGATTAAATACAGACTTTTTTTTTTTTTTAAAGGAATTCCTTTATTTTTATGTATTTTAATTAATTAATTAATTTATTTTTGGCTGTGTTGGGTCTTCATCTCCGCGCGAGGGCTTTCTCTAGTTGTGGCAAGTGGGGGCCACTCTTCATCGCTGTGCGCGGGCCTCTCACTATCGCGGCCTCTCTTGTTGCGGAGCACGGGCTCCAGACGCGCAGGCTCAGTAGTTGTGGCTCACGGGCCCAGTCGCTCCGCGGCATGTGGGATCTTCCCAGACCAGGGCCCGAACCCGTGTCCCCTGCATTCGCAGGCAGACTCTCAACCACTGCGCCACCAGGGAAGCCCCAGTTTTACTGGCTTTTTGAATAAACATGTGTAACTTTTAGCTGCATAAAACTATATAATTCCTGAGATGCAACATTTAAAATCCATCGATAGGTTTTTAGTGTCATGGGGAAAAGTTTAAGACTGGGAGTCAGGACAACTGGGTTCTAGTTTTAGTTTTGCTACTGACTCTATCACAGTTCTCTTCGATAAATAAGTGATGGGGAGACAGAGACGGGGAAGTCAGGTCTCTTCTCTCCAGGAGCATAGAGTCTAGCGTCATAAGCTGGGGTACTCAGAGAGCCCTAAATATTCCAAGGAAGTACGTCGGGCGCAGCTGGGGAGAAGTGAAGTGGGGTGAGACGGGGTGCTCTGGGCCCCCTACCTCTGCTTCAGCGAAATATCTCTGCTTTTTCCAATCACATAGGGCTACAGAGTAACACTTCACCTGCCGAAAGAACTGGTTGCTTTAAAAATTTTTGAGAAACAGTAGTTTCATGATAAGTCGTGCCTTTCCTACCCATCACGCAAGTGTAACTTGAAAAGTAAGAAGCCAGTAGCAGGTACGCAAGTTTTTGTGTTAAATTTGAGTCATGAAGAAGCAGATGTCATTTTTTCTGTTGCCACCTTCTTCCCCTCAGTTCACGGGTGTTCTTGGATTAATATTAATATTTTCATTATTGTAACTCTTTATTTTTACATAAGTTAATTTGTATTTAGAGATATATGAATAAGAATAAACGCATGTCATACATTTCACTCAGCAGAGAAATGTCATCGATATTGACAGAATGGATAGTAAGACACAGTGATGCGCCTTCACTGGACGTAAGTTTGGAGAGAATCAATACCAGGCTGTGTTTGGAGACCCATACGGCCTATGATGTCTGTATCTTAACCCCACAAAACACTTCCTCCATGGATTACACAGATTGGGTCCAGAAAATCTACATCCAGCGTCAGAGATGAGACACATAATTGCATGTGCAAATGCTGGCATCTTTAAAGAACACATCATCTGCTGGACACTCTATAGCTTCCACCAGTGAGACATGCTGCTTTCCTTCTCTGCTCTTCCATTTGCTGTCACGGCTTGCGGTCCTTGATACCCAAGATTTATCACACCAGGGGAAGTAGGTCAGGATTCCATCCAAAACCACCTCCAGTGTTGTTTCTCCTTAGTTTTACTGGTTACAATAAGGCTTTGACATCAAATGGAGGTAATGAGAACATTTCAACAAAATTTTTTTATTACTTTAAATGTCAATAACAAGAAGACATACCTAACTATCATGGATAATTTCCTGTATTTTATTGCACATTTATATGAACTCTGAGTTCCTGGTGACTGACACGAGATAGGAATTTAAAGCATATCTATAATGAATAACTTCTTATATATACATAGCCGAGCTTTTTATTCTAAACTCCATTCTGATGGGCTGCAGGAAAGTCGCTTTCTTTCAGTCATTCTTGTGGATTTCCTCCCACCTGCCCTCCCGGGGATGTTCCATGTCCCTGGCCTCTCATAAGCAGTACTGCAGGTCACTGATTATTTGTCCTTGCACGCACTGCTGCAATGACTATTGTCTTTATCTACATGGCCCACAGGGTCATCAGCTCTTTGGGAGTCTTTTGGAAGTTTCAGAACCTCTGTAGATCTGGTCCCGTCTCTTTATGACTTTATACCCTGAGAACCTACCTTCCTGGGGTCTCCCAACCTCCTGGGGGCACTACCATAAAAAAACTCTGAGCCCCATCTCTATGAGGGTGAAAAGCATTGCTCCTTTCCCCAACTGAAGGAATCATAATCTATGTATGCATGAATCTATCTATCTCTTATCTACCTATTACCTATCTACTTAACCTAATGATGAAGTTGAACTCCACATCCACTTATGGCTAGTTCATTTGGGTGTGTTATTTTGTTTCATTTTGCCACAACTGTGGGCTGTATAGCATGTTTGGGAATTAAAATTCCAGCTGTGCCATTTATGAGTAGTGTGACTTTGGGTAAGTTACATAAACTCTTTGTGGCCCCATTTCCTCTTTTGCAAATGGGATAAGATTGCCTACCAATGAGTTTAAGTAAGATAAAAACTTTTAACACGTAGTATCTATCATATAGTAAGCTCTTAAGAAACGTTAGCTACAGTCATTGCATTACAGCTTCCCAATAAAATAAAACATTTCACACTTTATGATGCGTTTTTACATATACTTGGATGGAAAGTAACAAATCTGAATTTAAAGTGGAAGAACATGCATTGATTAAGTGTGCCCAAGGTTTTGGGCATTGGACATAGTGTGAAAAGTCACTAGTCTTTCTCTGCCACCTTCAGAACATCTCACACAGGTGAAACACATTACATTCAAGCCTATTCTCCACAGAGCCAAGGGTAGATGTTGGCTTTTGCAAAAGATATCACTCAAGTAACAAAAAAGAGAAAATGTATAGATGTATTTTCCTTCAGAAAAGGAAAGGAAAAAAATTAGTGAAACAAGACCAAATACAAAGGTGGATGGCAAAAGAATGGAAACAATCTAGATTGAGAAAAAAGAAAAGTAGTAAGATATTTTTGTTGAAATTACTGTATTGAGATTTCTGGGGTACTTACCCTGCAGTAACTTTCATTAAATAAAAATGGACCTCGATGCATAAAGCACAGACTTATAAGGCAAGTCACAGAGCGATGGCCCTCCAGGAGGAAAATTGACCTTAAATACTCGACTTTTCCTAAAAACCTTACAGTGAACTCTTTATTAGACATGGGGGCAGATTACTGAACTCAAAAAATGTCTCAGGACCGCTCATCCCATCAAACGTAGGCCTATGTGTGTTTGCATATTCATACCTTACAAGACAATGTTCCTCCTATGGTGTTTCACATAATTAGATCCAAGTTATCTGTGATCCTGAGTAAAGAACAGACCACTGATCTGAATGGATAATGGAAATGGTATTGGCTTGAGTTGGAATAATCTGTTTCTAGTTCTACCTCTATACTGCCAAGCAGCTGTGCAATGTGGACAGAGCAGCGGATAACATAGAGGCTCAGTTTCCTCATACGTGAGTTGAAGCGGTTGGACTGCACCATCTCTAGTTTCCTTCCTAGTGACTTTTCTTATGGATAATTCAGCAATATGAGTGTTGTTGATTCGTTCCTGACTTCAGTGACCCTGCAGACTATCCATGACCTTCTTAGAACTCTGTTTGAAAGACCTGGTATTTACTTGTAAAGAGAGAGACAGGGATTGTTATGATTCATGTCTAAGAGAGCCTTTTACTTGCCTTCAGATTCCTTTGAAGTTGAACAAAGATAGAAATCGGGCATTAGTCACAGCCCAGAGAGTAAATGACAGCTCCCTCGAGATTCTTGTCACCGATTTTAAGTGAGTGAAATGAGGAGGGAAGGGTGGGTGTGTTCAAGTCTCCTTTGAACGTGTTGCGCTGCTTTTCATATTGTGGGGAAGTTTCCCTCAGGTCAAGCACCCTTCTGTTAAATTTCACATGGTTATGCTTTTTAAATTATAAATATTCATTTGATTAATATTTCTGCAACCATGTGCTTAAAAAAAAAATCTATTCAAACACAATAGCGCAAGAATATTATGAGATGAACTTACTATTGAACCTGAATGGTCTACTGACAGGGCTCCCCTATTATCTGCTCTCATGTAAGAGGCAGGAAAGAAAGAAAGAAATCAGAAAATCCAGGGTCAGCTTTTCAACATGCAGTTACCAGCATTTCAAACACTGCAGCTAGCCAGAGAACAAAGCAGAAAAATAATACACCTTCTCTGAATGAAGGTATGTGGAAGGTGAATTCAAGAATATCCTTGACTCTAAAAAGATATATTATTTTCAAAAGGGTGCAAGGAGACAACTTTTCTCAGCTAACTGTTGGGGACATAAATTTATATAATCTTTTAGAGTACTTTAGAAAAATAGATATATGAAGGGGATAGAGAGATACGTACACAATAAGAAGAGAGATGGGGAGAGAGAGAATATATATCAGAAGACTTAAAGAAGTTCATGTTCTTTGTTGTAGCAATAATTCTCCTTTATCTAGAAATACATTTTAAAACTAATATTTTTATATACATGGGTATAAATATTACATATATTAGTTGCATATAGGTATGTATATTTAAATATTATGTATAGGAGTATTTATGTATATATACATATGTACACACAATATATATACATGTATATATGCACATAAAATAGAAATCCTTCTTTCAAATATCATTGTATTTAATGCACATACACATGTAGTAAATAATGTCTCTGTGTGTTTCTTATCAAGATAGAAAAAGTTAAACGGTAATTCACAAATTGCTGTAAGTTCAGAGTGGAGAAGCTGGAGATTTCAAATCTCCAGGGGGCCAGTCTTGGGGGAAAGACCCACATTTATGAGTTTTACCCCCAAGATTCCACAAGGTTATCAGTGTGAATATAATCTGAGAAGAATCTCCTCATGATCCAGGAGGAAGAGAGGAAAGATAACTATTTTGATATATAGCCAGAACATTCTTTTCTCTTAACAAAGGACTTGCCTCAAAAAAAAAAAAAATGATTTTCCCAGAGCCTAACTAATCTGGGGGAAGGGAAAACCCCACTCCAGACGCCTCTAACCTTGTTGTCTCACCTAAGGTGGAAAAAGCTGAGCCACTTTTGTGAAGGTCACAGCCCAGTGATGCAGGCTCGCTAACAGGCTGAGACCTAATCATAAGATTACAGATTGCTTTCCATCCCCTCATACCTTACCACCAAGTTAATTAGGCATCTATAAAATAACAGTGGATTGCAACTAAAAGAATAACAAAGCTCAGACCCCAGAGAAAGATTCTCTAGAGAAACCCAGACAACAGGGGAGGAAAAAAAACAGAGCAAATGTTAACCTCTAACACCTATGGCTACAGGGAAGAGTAAACACAACCTAACTCCTAGCCAGATAAACGTAAACCTCACACTGAAGTCTGATCTGCTCCACTCTCTTTTACTCAGTACATCCAGCTTTCAATGAAAAAATTTAAGGCATGCTAAAAGGCAAAAAAAAAAAAAAAAACAGTTTGAAGAAACAAAGCAAGCATAAGAGCAGACTAGATATGTCAAAGTTTTGGAATTATCAGACTGAAAATATAAAGTAACAGTAATTAATATGCTAAGGGCTTTAATGGAAAAAGTGGACAACATGCCAGACATGTAAGCAGACAGACGGAAACTCTAAGAATCAAAAGTAGATACTGGGTCAAAAACACTGCAACAGAATGATGAGTACCTTTAATAGGCTCGTCAGTAGATTAGACAGGGCTGGGGAAAGAATAAGCAAGTTGGAAAATATGTCAATAGAAATTTCTCAAATTGAAAAGCAAAGAGAAAAAAAAATGAAAAAAATGGGACTGAATTGTCCAAGAAATGTGAGACAATTACAAAATGTATGACATAACGTGTCATGGGAATACTTGAGGAGAAGAAAGTTCAAGAAAAAAAGGAACAGAAGAAATATTTAAAGCAACAACGGCTAAGAATTGCCTTAAATTAATGTCAGAAACCAAACCGTAGGTCCAGGAAGCTCAGGGAATACAGAGCAGAATAAATACCAAAAAAAAAAAAAGTATACTCAGGCATATCATTTTCAAACTGCAGAAAATCAAAGATAAAGAAAAATTCTTGAAAGAAGCCAGAGAGGAAAAAATATGTTTCCTATAGAGGAACACAGATAAAAATTGCACTAGACTTTTCTTCAGAAACCATGCAAGAAGAACAGAGTGGAATGAAATATTTAAGGTCTTGAAAAAACAGAACCACCAACCTAGAATTCTTTATCCATTGAAATTACCTTCAAAATTGAAGGAGAAATAAACATTCTCAAACAAAGAAAACTGAGGGACTTTTTTACCAGTGGACCTAACTTGCAAGAAATGTTAAAAAACTTTCTTCAGAGAGAAGGAAAATGATAAAGGTCAGAATCCTGGATCTACAAAAGAAAGGAAGAGCATTTGAGAAGGAGTAAATGAAGGTACAATTATTTTACTTTTAAAATTAAATTTTTAAAATTTAATAATAAATTTTAATTTTCTTATTTTTAGTGGGTCTAACACATAACAGTTTATTCAAATTAACAGCAACAACGTATTTGGTGATTATAGCTTATGGATAAGTGAAATGAATGTCAGCAATGTTATAAGAGATGGGAGGGAGGAATTGAGAATACTCTGTTACAAAGCATCTGCACCACCTATGACGCAGTGTAGTGTTATTTGAAAGTATACTTTAACTGATTATAAATGTATATCACAAAGTGTAGGGCAACCACTGGGGAAAAAAAGTGAGTCTGAAGTTGGTGATTTCCCCTTTCTAGGCATTTGTGGAAGTCAGAAATTGCACAAAGCAAGCGGCTAAGAAACTAAGCACAAAACCACTGAAATGTAGAACAGAGTATTCAGTAGTTTATTAGGCTGAAGAGTAGACACCTGGATTTCAGGACCCAATGAGAAAGAAGAGACATTGGTAAACTGTCTAACCTGACAACTTGGATCCCTGGACAGCATATTACAAACCTGAAAAATTCAATACTGGACATTAAGATGTCAGTTGACAAGGGCTCTATCCTTGATCAAACATTAGTCAGCTTCCTCTGAGTCCTCTTCTCAACCAGGCCTGGACCCGGGCCTGCAGTCCTTGGCCTTCCAGCCCAGTTTTAGCAAGAATCTAAAGCAGTTTAATGGGAATCCCCCCACGTTTGATATTTAATTAATTCATCTTAACAATTTTCCATCCACCGACTCCTGCCCAGTGGCTATAAATCCCCCGCTGCCCTTGCTGTGTTTGTTTGGAGTTGAGCTCAGTTCTATACAAAGTCTCTCTCCTCTACAGCAATAGTTTGAATAAAATCTGACTTTTCACCTTTAACAAGTGTCAGTAGATGGGTTTCCAGCACACTTAACACAGTAGAAAAGAGAATGAATAAACAGTAAAATAGGTCAGTAGAAAGTATCTAGGCTGAGACTTGTAGAAGAAAAAGGATGAAAAATATAGGAAAAAACATCAAAGAAAAATATGCTTTAATTCCATACAAATTAAACTTTTTCCTCCATGTGCTATGTAGTGGGGGAAAAAAAGTTTAACTGAAGTCCCAGGAAGGTTGTTAAGAGAAAATGGGGCAGAAAACATAGTTGAAAACCTGTTAAAAAATTTTCCTAAACCAAAGGTTCTGGTTCAAAAAAGGCTGTGAGCTATGAGCAGAAAAAAATGTAAATGAAATTATCCATAGACTTATCATAATGAAATTGCTAAAAGGAAAAGGCAAAAGAAAAAATTTTGAAAACAGAAAAAATCACCATCAGAGAAATAATTACACTGGTACCTGATCTCAGAGCAGAAATGACAAAACCTAGAAGACAGAATATTATCTTTAAAATGGTGAAAGAAAGGAACAGCTAACATAGATTTCTATAAAATTCAATACCCAGCAAATATACCCTTGAAACCAAAAAATTTAATAGAGATATTTCTAGCCAAACAAAAACTCAGAATCTTTTGCCAGTTGGCATCATTAATGGAATCACTTAAGATAATTTTTTGAGAAGGAAAAAATATCCCAGATGGAAACATGGGAATGCCAGAAGAAATGAGGAGTAAAAAATAGTAAATATGTAATTAAATATAAATATATATGAGCTATGCAAAGCATGAATATTAAAGCCTCATGGAGACTAAAATATATGCAGAATTAAAATACATAGAGAAAAAACCCTAGTGGGTATAAATGGAGATAAAGATCCTAGCACTAAGTGGAAAGTGCTAAAAGTACTAAAATATGCTAGGCAGTAACAAGTCAAAATAAACAATGTAAGGACCAATCTAAAATATAATAACATATAACAATTACAGCATAATAATATAATATAAATATAACACACAAGTAAATAGAGATAAAAATGTAATAATGAAATATCTATTTACATAAAAGTCAAGAGAAAAGACTTATAATAACATGTAACTGTAATAACACACAACTTAGAGATGAAAAATACAATAAATTTCCATTAATTCAAAAGAGCACAAGAAAAGAGAAAAATGTATAAACATAGAGCAATAATCAATGCAGAAAATTAACAAAGTCTGTTGCTTCATGAAAACATAAAGACAGAGAATTACTTATCAAGAATTGCTTATCAAGAAACAAAAAAGGAGATACCAGTTGCCAGTAGGAAAGAGAAGCATATTACTATAGATATTACAGAAATTAAAATGATGAGCAATATTAAAATGACTTTATGCCAAAAAATTTGAGAATGGAAATAAAATAGAGAAATTCTTTGGGAAAAAAAAACAAACCCTTACCAAATGACATAAGCAGAAATTAAAATCTAAATATATTTATATATATTAATTCCATTTAAATTGCATCAAAAAACCTGAAATATATAAGAATAAATGTAACAAGTGACCTGCAGAACCTCTTTCTAAAAGATAAAAAGCATTACTGAGATAATTTAAAGGAACTAACTAAATGTAGAGATATATTCATAAATCAGAAAGCTCAATATTTTTAGGGTATCTATTTTCCCCAAATTGACCTATGGATTCAAAACCCCAACAGGGTTTATTGTGAAGTCAATTCAAAAATGTATATGGAATACTACCAAATGTAACATAAATAGCTAATGGGAAACAGCTGCATAGCACAGGGAGATCAGCTTGGCGCTTTGTGACCACCTTGAGGGGTGGGATAGGGAAGGTGGGAGGGAGATGCAAGAGGGAGGGGATATGGGGATATATATATGTGTATAGCTGATTCACTTTGTTATACAGAAGAAACTAACACAATATTGTAAAGCAATTATACTCCAATAAATATGTTAAAAAAATATATATGGAAATACAAAGAAATTAAGAGATACAAAATAATCTTGGAAAAGAAGAATAAAGTTGGAGGACGCACACTAACTGATGTTAAGACTTACTATGAAGTACAGTCATTGGTTTGTGGATACATAAATGGATTATTGGAACAGAGTAGAGACCAGAAATAGACCCAGATATATACATTCAATTGATTTTTCACTAAAGACCTGAGGTGTCTCAGAGAATGTCTTTTGAAAGAAAATAACACTTCAATAACTTACGAGACACGTGGAGGGAAAATAAACTAATTACACACCCCTAACTCACGTTTTGCACAAAATTTAATTTGAGATGGATCACAGCCCTAAACATAAAAGCTAAATGCATTAAAGTTCTATAAGAAGTCATAGGAGAATAACTTTTCAGGTAGGTAAAAATTTCTTAGGAAAGACATGAAAAAATCATAATCATAAAAGAAGGAAGGCAAATTGGAACCGATGATAATTTAGATCTTCTACTCTTCAAAAGCTACAACTAAGAAAATGAAGAAACAAGCCATAAGCTGGGAGAACACAGTCTCTGTACGTATCCGACAATGGAGTGAAGGAACCATTCTGTGTGGTACTGGGGTGATTTGACAAATCTGTGCATTTGTCAAAACCCATAGAGCTGCACATGCCAAACAGTGCACTTGAATGTATGCAAACTAAAAAGTAAAAATTAAACCAGGATGTCTAGGGATCTGAGGATGGAATGCCAAATGAATCAAAGTACCAGAGATGTGTGACATGACCTCACTGAAGGGGCAGGTGTGGAGGATCTAAGTTAGCCTGGAAAATGTTGTTTTTACTGGAAACTGTTAAGACTAAAGACAAAGGAAATGTACTCCCCTGTAAATTTGCTTCTCATGGCAAAGGGGGTTAACTATTATCAAACTTCTTTACATGTATACTGGTGTTTGACAAGTAAGAGATGGATGGTGGATGGCTAGAATCAAGTTTCTCATTGTTGGAAAGGGAAACTACAGGTGAGCAAGAAGGAAAGGCTGGAATGAACCCTGTGGTGAGTGTTGGATTAGTCAAAGACATCAGTATGAACTCGTGTGTGTGTGTGTGCATATAAATATACATATACTTACAGAGGATACAGAGGCAATATCCCACCCTGCATACATTAGTTTGTACACATACATGTGTTATCTAACCTGTCCACTGAGACGGCCTTGACACCTGGATGCTAACACCAGATTCTGGTTTCTAAATATTTTTCTGCTAGAAAAAAAACCAGGGCTCCTTGGAGAAATGTCTCATTCTAGAACATTGACAGGGAATATACAAGTTGAACCTGGAGCATCTCTTCGGCCTAGAAAGTAAGGAAGTATTGAAAAAAAAAGAAATGATGGGGACATATCAAAGGAACACATGAATAGGGGTAGGGAATTAAGAGGTACAAACTACTATGTATAAAATAAATAAGCGACAAAAATATATAGTACAACATAGGGAATATAGCCAATATTTTATAGGAACTGTAAATGAAATACAACTTTTAAAAAAAGGAACACACAAGCCCAACTGAAATAGCTACCAATAGCCAGAACCACTTGAGCAACAATATAAATACGGTAGTATTGGATTATCATCCACAGGATAAAATAAATCCATAGTTTGTATAAATAAATGGTTGAATATACAAATAAATGAAGGCAAGGAGGCAAAATCTCCCTTACACAAAATCTCAAATATATGTAGATATTTTCCCCATAGAAGGTTCAGTTAATCCACCCCCTTGAGAGTACTCTGAATTTTGTGACTCACTCCCAAGAGTAGAGTAGGTAGAGGGAAAAATAATAACTTCAAACTGGAGGAACTGGCCATCGCTCCTTAACCAGGAGATATGGCACTGATGTTATGTGGAGGTCAGGTACCTCCAATATGATGTGACAAGAAGGGCACTTCGCCCATGTCATATTCTTTCCAAAAACCCCTAACCAAGTCTATTCAGGAGAAAATGCACCCACATTCTGCAAATTACCTGGTGAGGATGCCTTGAAACTATCAAGGTCATCAAAACAAGGACAGTCTGAGGGGCTGTCACAAACCAGAGGAGGCTAAGGAGACATGAAGACTAAAGGCAATGGACTGTATCCTGGAACAGAAAATGGACATTAGTGAAAAACTGCTGAAATCCCAGTAAAGCGTGGACCTTGTTTACTAGGAAGGGCTTTAGTTGATGTCTTAGTTTTGAGAAACGTAGCGTGGTAATGTAAGAGGATAATATTAGGGGAGAGTGAAACTGGATGAAAAACATAGGGGAACTCTGCATTACTTCCATAAATCTGTAAATCAGAAATCATTCGAATAGAAAATTTACTTTAAAAAATTCTTATTGTGCCATGTTTAGCTCAACATAGGAATTCGATATTGTTGAATGAATTATATATGAAAATGGCTTAGCATGTCTGGAACACGGTAAGTAATCAGTATGACAGTTTAAGGAAACAATTAAAAAGACATAATAAATTGCCTTTGATTAGGGATCACACCAAGGTCTTTAAACACTTTGAAGATAAAACCCAACACTGATTTTAATGAAGTTGCTTATGTCTTCAGTGTCTGGGTCATATGTTGGTTTCTTTCCACAATATTCTCTTGGATATTAAGATCAGCTCTAACATCTCTAGGCAAGAATTACCCAGCAATAAAATTCAAGAGCACCTTTTAAAAATAATATCCTTGTCTTTAGATTTCCAGGCGCAAAGAGGAATCTGATATCTTCATTGTATTCCTCTTTTCCTTTTGTGCTAAAGTTAGCTTTTGACTAATGCTTATTGCCTAAGCTGTACCACTTTTGATGTTGACATGGGCAATTCCAAAAAATATTAAACTTTACTCTGCCTAGTATTCCGTTTCACACTGGGACAAATACAAGCTAAGCTTCAGAATTATTCATTTATTAAAGTTCTAGAAGTTCTTACTTGTTAAGTCAAAGGAACACAAAGTTCAACTTAAATTCCAACGTTACACCCTATCTGAAATCCCAGTTCATAAAAAGAATTTGAACACAGAATTTTTAAGTGCATTTTTTTTCTTTCTTTTCAACGTTGTGCTTCAGATGAAGCCTCTGTAAACATACTGTCGGAGTGAAGGATATCTTGTTTCTTAGCTGCAATACAATTTCACAGAACGTGGAAATGAGAGAGAGAAAAGAACTATTAAATCATCGTGTCCGCTCCCTGCTGGCACTGGATTGCTCCCCGCCGTACATTTTCCGTTGCTTTGTCGATTTTGAAATGACTCAAGCAAGGAGGTTTCCATCACTTCCCTCGGGAGACTTTTCAATGGTTTAATAGCCCTCACTGTTCAGATTGCTTTAATTTTCCTTCCCTCAATTTTCCTTTGCTTAATTTTATTCTGTCTTTCCCAGTTGCACTCCCCTGCATGTGCTCTCCCCCTCCCCAATGGTAGAGGAGCTCTCATCTGTTAGTCATCTAAGGCACGGATTTAGTAATCTCCACTCAGAAATCCAACGCTCAGCCTTCCTTAACTGTTCTCCTTGACTTTCTTTGGAGACATTCTATTTGTTGTCAGTTAACACCAGATTGATTTAAGCAGAATATAACTAAATTATTAGTACTCTGTTTATCCCAGAAGTCTATAATATGTGTTTAATATATTCTTGCACAAACAGCAAGCTCTTCTGTAATCTTTTTAACACCTATTTAGTGCAACAGTGAGCTAAACAATGCACAAAGGAGAATTCAGATTACTTCCCACAGATTTAAACCCCAAATCTAAATACGGCCTGGGTAGAGGTGGACCAATTTTTTAATGATGCATACGCTCCCATATTTTTCTAGGAGATTTGTAAAATTATAATAAGGTTGGTTATGATTTATTTTACTTAAAGTATATGGTAGCTACTGTTACAAACAAAGATATATTTCAATAATTTCAATAATAAGAGTTTATCTTCTGATATTAGAAAACTTAGGAAAAATTTAATAAATTGTGATACTACTTATATTTGTAACATGAGAATTAGGGTCCTTATCCTTAGCTCTGTGGGAAGGAGCATGGGGTCAGAGGAATAGACCAAGAAGCACTTAGCCTGAAGCAGCTGAAGCCTGAGGACCCCTCAATTTCTTTCCCCTGCTATAGTCTGAATGTTTGTGTCTTTCTAAAATGTATATGTTGAAACCTAGTTCCCAAGGAGATGGTATTAGGAGGTGGGATCTCTGGGAGGTGATTAGGTCATGAGGGTGGAGCCTTCAGGAATGGGATCAGTGCCTTGTAAAAGCCACTTGAGAAAGCTCTCTCTCACCCCTTCCTCCATGTGAGGACCCAGGGAGAGGACAGCCACCTATGAACCAGGAAGCAGGTTCCCACCGGACACTGAATCTGCCAGCAACTTGATCTTGAACCTCCCAACCTCCAGAACTTCAAGAAATAGGTGTTTGCTGTTTATAAGCTGCTGAGCGTCTGCTATTTTGTTATCGCAGCCCAAGTTGACTAAGACACTCCTCTTCCGTACATTACCGCTCAGAGTTGCTGGGAATATTCTCAGGTGTGTGTGGAGTGGGGGACAATTTGCAATGGGGAAGTATTTCCATGTCAGCATAGCAGGTCTACTGCCCCAAGACAGCTCAGAACGATTGGGACCTAAATCTCTAATGTTCTAGCAATTCGTTATGATGGATATTTTCATTCTAAATAGGCATTCCTAATTGCTTTCCTAATGTAGTTATAATTTTGTAATTTTTTCTCTATGAGGACCACTCACATCTTCTAAGCTTTAGGTCACATCACTGTGAATCCACCTTGGCTGGGCTGATGATGGTGCAGGTTCCCCAAACCACAGCATCAGCCAAGCTGCAGGTGCCAGGCACTGACCTAAGGTGAGGACAGGTAGTCTGTTCTATTCCCTTCCCTCTGCCAAGTGATCAGACACAACCCCACAGGTATACTTGGGGAATCCGGTGATAAAGCCAGCTCATCCAGGGTTGGAGGGACAGTCACTTTTTTTCCCTAAATTATTACAGGTTCTGATAACTTCTGCAACTTTCAACTTGAAAAATCAAAATCTTAATTGTTGAACCAATATTTCCTGATTTTATTTGGCTACAAACCCACCTTATTTCCTTTTTAATATATTACCCACCATTTTGCTAATGGACTTAGGTTCTGAGGAACACATTCTGGGAAATACTCCACCACTGTATCCCCTACAAATCTAACGTTAATGTTCTTTACACAGTAGGACTTAAAGCACGCATGGAATTAATGTGGTTATTGAGTCCTATAAAGAGGTAAGGAAGCTAGACAGAAATCTCCATGAAGCTTAATGAATAAAAGCTCTCTCTATGGATATGTTCTATATCTTCTCTTTGTTATTGATTACATGGATGTATATTATTGTTAAATCTTATTGAACTGAGCATTTAGGATATATTGTACGTAAATTACATCCCAAGAAAAAAGAAAGTGAAAATAAATAAAACTCACCTTGGGAAAAAAAAAAAAAAGAGAAGTCTCTCTATTCCGAAGTAACTGAACAGAACAAAAACCTTCTGAAAGAGGAGTTAGCAGTCTCTACTTTGCCCCGAGTCCCCAGTCCTTGAAGGTAATTTCCACCTGAAGTGTATTGGGCCAATCATTCCAGACCCCTGTCTGGCTGACAAATCACGCAGAATTACTGTCCGCCTCAAGCCTCACCGGAGGTTTCCTGCCATGCCATCTGGGCTGGTGTTACTTATCTCGCTGTATTTCTTAAATCTTTAATTAGCAACAGGTTCTTTGTGTGAGGACGGAATGCAACCCCTGGGCTACTTCACGGGCCAGTGAACCTCACATGCTCCTGGGAAGGCTTGGTTCCAAATATGCTCTCTTAGTTCGCTTCTTCCACAAATGCTCCTTGTTGGAAACAGGCGAGGAAACAAATTATTCTGATGCCTCCAAAGTGAAAGTGAATGTCATTTGATCTAGAAAATCCCAATCTCCATACAATTTCTTCCACAAAATCAGATACTTAGGAAGATAAACATATTCTCACTGATTTTATGTCTACTTCTTCCATCAATTTTTTTTGGGTGAATTGCAGTCTCCAGCTGTAATTGTTCAGTAAACTATCTCTTTTATGCAGTTCTTTAAGTTGTTCTACATGTTTCTGAAGCCTCATGTGGCTTCTGGTGGCTTCTGGTGGCTCCTGGTGTCTCTTGGCTTGTGGCAGCATAACTCCTTAATCTTAAGGATTTCCAAATGTTGGATGAAGCCCACCTACATGATTGACTTTTTCTTCTTAGAGTCAACTGATTGTAGATGTTAACCACATCTGCAAAACACCTTCACAGAAACACCTAGACTCCTGTTTGATAAAATGACAGGCCTAGCCAAGTTGACAGTGACAGTTAAAACTAACCATCATTAAACCGCTTCACTAAACTTTTGTACCTTAACACAACATCTGCGAAACTCAGGGATCTAAAAAAGTATTCTCAGAAGCCCTCAAATTCTAAGTGATTTTAAAATGTACATTTTCCTTATACAAATACTTTCTTGAAATGATTTCACTGGTTACAAAGACAGAAGATGAAAGTTCTCTTTTACAGCATAATTGGATGTTGAGACACATTTTCAAATATTAAGAATACCATCTCTTATTTGAATATGTACATTTATATTGAATGTATATATATTATATTGAACATATATGTGTGTATATATATATGTTTTATATATATACATATACATATATATATATGGAGAGAGAGAGAGAGAAGTTGAAAGAATAGAGCAATGAAATGCCATCTCACTTAAAGTATCCCCTGGTTACTCATAAAGTTTCCCAGATATCCATTTTAAATATGGCCAGAAGGGGTCTCTCCTATTCTGCCTTCCATGAACCCTGTGGCTGCCAGACTTTATGAAGGACCCCATGACACCCACTCCTAGAATTAACCTTTGTGTAATCCCTATCTCTTGAGTGTGAAAACGACCTGCAACTTGTTTCTAATCAAGAGAATGTGGCAACAGTGACACACCTGATTATGAGCACGTGATTATATGTGTGTGGTGCCTGTTTCGTTAGAGTCTTTATCCATTTCTAGCTCTCAAAAGCAAGCTGACATGAACACAGCTACAAAGATAATTCTGCCAACAGCCTTGATGAGCCTGGAAACAGAGTCCATTCCAGGCAAACCTTTTCATGAGAACGCAGCCCGGCCTGTGAAACCCTAAGCAGAGGACCCAGCTAAGCTGAGCCCAGACTCCTGACCCATCGAAACTGTGAAACAATACAGGTGTGAGTTTTTTTAACTTACATAATTTGTGGTGATTTGTTGCACAGCTTAGAAAATCTAATATAAACACCCATCTACCCAATCATTGCAAATTAAATACGAGTGTGTTGATATGTATGTGTGTGTTTAACACTGTCCCATATCTTCTTTACTTAGCTTTTATTTCCTGAACCATATCTACGTTTCAGGCATCATGATGTTTTACCCTAAATACTACAGTGAGTTTCTCATCAAAGTAAAGACAATCTCCTATAATTATAATATAATGATATTTATATACTTAGCATACTTAGCAAATTAATCATACTTAGCAAATTACCAATAATACCAAAGTATCAAGTAAAACTGAACTTCATTTATGTATTCTTTGAGACACAAAAGACTTTTTTAAAAAACTTTTCAAAGAGGTCCACACGTACTCATTTTTTGAAAACTATTTTAGCAAAGGTCTACTAGAAGATAGGATAAATTATTAAATTGAATATAAATGACTAAATGATACCACATTTAAAAGTATCCATAGCATTGTTAATTTCCTGTGTTCATTCCAAGAATAGTGGGTTTAATACTTGGTTATTTACATATTAAAGGCCACTTAATGCCCACCATCTACTGCTGAAGACAATCTGGGCAGCCCTTCCTGACCCTCTCTCATCTCCAGCTCTAGTAGTGTCCAGTCCAGATTCTTTAAATTGCAAAGAATAAAATCCACTTAAACAAATTTAAATATATTGAATGGGCATTATTTCAATAATTTTTAAATGTTATAGAAATCAAGAAGGTCAAACCAAAATTAAGTCAGACTTTGTGAGATTGGAATTGTTGATTGACAAATGGAAAGTCTAGTACACTTTGTCTCTACTTGGTCTCCAAGGTATTATGTATTCGATCTCTATCTTAAATTCTGGCTATTTTTTTTCTGCTTACTTATATTATCTTACTTATTTTATCTTGAATTTAGTACAGCATAGTCACCAACTCTGGTCTAAATTGTGACACTTCAATCCCAGAGCCTTTTACCACCTGACTCAGACTCCCAAGGCCCCATCCCTCTCCCCAGGTATAAAACAATACTCTCCTTTTCTCACTTATCTAAAAGTAAGATTGGATAGGGCCACAGTTGTCGCAAAAAAATGTAGACTAATTGTGATCCCACACACGATTATAACCACTGCTCAAAGTGGCAACTGTTCATTTCAACATGCAAGTGAAAAAGAGACAGGTGATACATAACAGGTCAACTGCTGACCAAAACTATGTGTCCTAGGGAAAATGGCATTTCAGAACGTAATTCTCAGGCAGGTAAAGATGGAAAAATACTGCTTCCATCTCATCTGTCCCACAGAGCAGGCAACACAGACGTTAACCTTTTGAAAAACAGTTTCTTTCTCAGTTTATATGGGTATAACTTGTCCATGTATCTATCAACCCTTGAACCTTCCAAAGACACCAGAAAAGGCACCCTGTAATCTTGCTTTCTAGATCTTTTTCAACTACAGATTTTGTCAAATAGCCAGAAAAGTACAAATCCAAGGATTGAGGACAAAATTAGCTGGCATCAATAGATGTGTAAAATAAGAAATCCCTGCCACCAGCAGAATGAGTATAAAATCCCTATTTAATTAAGACTATCAGTATCTATTGCCAGCTTTCCTCTTAATTGGATTATGACTGAAATGTTGATGGATAAAAATAAGAAAATCAACTTTTGATTTTGATTATTTGTTTTTACCATCCACAACATGTTTGGACCTGCAAACATGGCCCTGTGATTTTCTTATGACTTACTCAACAATGAAAAGCTAAAACAGCACACAAGGTGTGTGAGATTTCAAAAATAAAAGTCAATTTCCTCAATGTCGCCATCTTATTGGTAAACTCTATCGCTTCTCACCAATATCCAGCTTTCATTCTTATTAGGGAATTATGTCTCCCCACCATACCGACCTCAGGTGTGGCCATATGTCTTGTTTCAGCCAGTGAAGGGTGAGAGATGACACTTATCACTGGTACAAGCTTTAAGAGTTAAGTGCACTTTATCATGCTTCCTTTTTTGCTACCAATGTTTTCAAGAATATTACAGATGGAGGATCTATCTGACAGCCTGCAGATAGACTAGAGCCCCCCAGCTGACTTGAGATGAATATCTAGGATGAGCAAGAAATAAACCTTTGGTGTTTTACACCCCTGGAATTTGCATTTCCTTTGTTACCATGGTATAGCCTAGACTGGCTCATATCCTTTACTTCTGAACATTATATCTACTCAAGAAGACAGCAGCAACAGTCTAGCTATTTGCCCTACTTCTCCCTTTCCTCTGTCAAAGCCATAGTCTACATTGCTGCTGGTGTAAACCTTACGAAATCCAAATGTATTCATGCTTTATTAAAATCCTTCTATGAAATAGTGTTAAGTCAAAACCCATAGTATATAAAACAAAGTCACTCATAATCTGCCATCTCCTTCAGATTGCCTTCCACTCACAAACTTCTTGCAGTACTTGGATTTCTGACATTCTTTCATATTTTTGAATTTGCTCATAATATAAAGGCTTACCCATTCTTCAAAATTCAGCTCAGATATCTTCAATTTTATGAAGTTCTTCCTCCAACTGAAGTCAGAAGACCCGTGTCCTAGTCCTCACTATGCAAGCTGTGTGCCAAAGCAGACTCTCTCAACAACGCACAAAGTATCTGAGACACGTTAGGACTGAGTATTCTTCCTCTTTCTCAATGGCTCTTCATTTACTACCTCATGATTCTGTAACGTGGTCCACACAATCTGCAGAATCAGGGAGATATCAGAAAAGGACCATGGATATTCAGCCTGTCTTTCTCACTGCTCTTCACTAAGACTTTTGTGATTTTATGTTCTAATTTTGTTATTTATTAAAGATCGATTGGGGATGTCAGCAGGGTTCTTAAACTCTTTTTGATGAGGTAGGTTGAGCAATGGACCCTTCTATGGAGATATATATTCTGGTTTGGGGCCAAGGTCCTATGTCTCTGGTTAAAAAAATGAACTTCATTTAGATGATCCCCATGGTCTCTTGTAGTGTAGCATCTCATGAGTGTAAGGGTATGGTTCATTCAACCAATAACAGAAAATATTTATTGAGGACATTCCAAGCACAAGGTCTCAGATCAAATGCAGGGACCTGTTCACTAACCTGGAGGTTTTATACAAAAGCTTGAAGGTATTGTTGATGGAATGCACTTTTTCTCTGCTACACTTCCCTCTCTGTATTTCAGGTTAGTGATTCCAAAGCTTTGCATCCAGCAACTTCTTGTTTATTACTAATGGCACCCTTGGTGGGTCCCTGTGGAGTGACTGTGGGGAAATTAAATGTTTTCACGCTGGGCACAATCCTTCAAAGAAAGTCCTTGCCTGAGACGAATTCTCTCCATAGGTTGTAGTTAGTAATTTGCTTCCTGTTAATAATTCCACACACATTGATCTCACAGCAGCTGGTGATTATTTGGCACAAAATCCACTGGATTTATTTTAAATTTAGAAAAAAATTTGCTCCAGGACCTGCTTCCTGCTTCGGCATTGCCTTGGGAGACCAGAATATTCTGAATAGCTTAGTGAGAATGACCAGTGTTCTCAACAACAAAAAGCCTCAAACTTTTCATCCAGCTGCCCACAGGAACAAGATTTTGTTTTTCATTCAGCTGAATTTCTTCAAGCAGTTTCAAGTATAAAGGCTTCTCTAGCTTCATCCCAATTCATCAGGCATACACTGCTAAAATAAGACATTTTCTTTTCACAGCCAGCTTCTCTTTTGCCCTTCACACCATCCACCCCTCTCCACTCCCCACCCCTAAAAAAAGAGTGGTTGTTTGTCATTAAGCGTCTGTTATCTGTATTGGGAACACATTTAATGCCAGAATAGGAGCTCCATTAAGGCATTTTTGTATTGTTCATTGTGGTATCTTCAGCAGCTGAGACAATGCCAGGTACATAACAGGTGCTCAAACATTATCTGTGCTGATTTATCAAAAACACCAAACTACATTTTCTATTGCATAAATATTATTATCTCTTGCCAAATATCAAAGGTGGGTTAAGATTTCTTTGAGCGTAATATGATGACCATTTTTCTAAACACAGTTTTACTACCAATACACTCCACTTGACAGAGGTAATCACACCTAGTTGTATTCAAGTCTCCTATCTGGTTATCTTACTTTAGGATCCATCAGCAATTCATCCCATTTTTCACCTCCACATTGGGACCTTTGAGGTACCACATTCATCATTGTTTTTCTTCTGAAGCCATTAACACTCTTGTTGCAAGATCAATTAAAACTTTAGCAAGAACTTAAAGCTTTCTGATATTATTCCCAGTCAGACTTTATGCCCCAAATGCAACATGTTCATTCTTTCCTCCCTTTCTAAAACTGCTTCTCACTTTTACTTCATTGATCAAGTTTTTATCTATGCTTCCAGGGGTATTTCACTTAGTACGTTCTCCATAAAGCCTTCGTGAACCAATGCAGGAAAAGCAAGCAATCTGTCTTCAGAAACTCCCATACAAGTCATTTGCATCCTTCATTTTGGTCAAAGACATCCTGAGTTAGAGGAAAATGCATAAAATTTGCAGCAGAAAAGCTAAAATTAAATTCCTAATTAAGACTGTTGGACAATGATTGTGTTCCTTGTATTCCTTGGACAATAATTGTACTCCCATTTATCTATCAGTTTTGTCACTTGTTAAGTTATGGAGATATTATCTGATCCTTATGTCTTGTGAGAAGCAAAGAGGTAATGATTGTGGTTTATAAAGTACCACAAAACTCTAGTTTTCATTATTTACCATATATTATACATTTGCGGACTCGTCATCTTGTCCATTAAGGTAAGTTTTTTGAATTCAGAGACTGGGTCCTTTTGTCTTCCACAGCACTGACTCCTACAAAGTTCCCTTGATTTGAGATGAATGAAAGAAAAATTCAAAGAAGAACCTAATATGTGAGGCCCTAGCCTCTGTTCTCAATGAGCAGGGTTCTCACACTATGTAGGGAAGACCCTATAGTGCGGTCTATGCTTTTATGATGAATGTACAGAAGGAGGAGGGACCAAGTACTTCTCAGAGGAGGTAACTTTCAAATTCCATTTTAGAGGTGATTATGATATTCAATCATATAAAATAAAGAAGGATATATTAGGAGTGCATCTAGAAATAACATTTACAAAAACCAGGAAGCACACTCCGAGTTTTATGATAAGGGAGTAGTTAGACACTCAATGTAGCCAGAAAGGATCAGGTACCAAGAGATGGAGAGTCCAAGTAACAGGAGACCTATATGGCAAGCTAAGAAAATTCTACCCTATCTTTTGGAACTTTTTCTGGTCCATTAGCATGGGCTGACCTCTTGTGTCTGGTCCTCTTCACCTACCCAACTGTGACTTGCTTTCCCACTCTTGCATTCATCATCACCTTCTGGTCCCTGCAGCTTGACCCCTTCTCCATCTCATCCCTGTAATCATTGTAAATTTCAGACCTATTATTTCTTATTTGACCTTGGACATTCTTACAGAATCCAACCCTGTCTCAACCCACAATGACAGGAAAGAGGCACACTGACTCTGGTCCTCCTGGAGCCTTTAAAGCCCACTCCTTATCAAGGGAAGGGAATCAGTCTTGGAGACATTGAGGTCCAACATTTAAATATTATGCTGCTGCATTTATGAAAAGCATTTAGGAGCACCTGTGGAAAACATAAACTTAAACATAAATTCAGAAAGGGAGACCTACCATGAGTGGGCATGTGTCATTTATGTGGTAGGAAATCTTCGGATAACACAATATTGTACAGACAATGTATGGAAGGGACTTCAAAGTTTTGAATGCTCTGAATAAAATGAAATGGAGAAGAATTATGCTTTGACCTCGGAATTCATAGACCTGAGCTATGATTGTATGTTTCAGCTTTCTACAGTTTCCGCAGCTGATGATGATGATGTCAAAATATCACATAACAAGTGTGATGTTCAATAACATCCAATGTGATCTTTACTAGAAAATGCAATGCATCATAGGGAATCAATGGAAGCAGTTTCACTAAAGTAAGAGTGGAATGGATTAATTCACTGGTCATCTATGCTGTGCTGCATCACAAACTGGATTCTTGCTCTGTGAGACCCAACAGTGCCAGGTAGGAAAGTGTAGCTCTGGGGCTGGGGTAGAAAATAAACCTCTGAAATTATGAACACAAACTGTGTTATATGCTGTGAAACCTTTGGGCACAGTGCACTGGGTTGTCTGGGAATCTTTAGAAGGGTCCAATGAAGTCACATCACCCATGGGCTTTATTCTGCATCTTCTCTGGCCAGAGACTAGCAGCAGAGCTACATTCTATCAAATGTTAAGTCCCAAGCATTTTCTCATTTATTAATTCAAAGGATATTTCCTACAGATCAACTCTGTTTTATATGAATGTGGAACTAGAAACATGACAGCAAGTGAAATGGGAGACACTCTCACTCCCATTCTTGATGCAAGTCCACTTTAGTAGTGCTTTCTAAATACTCACATGAAATGAATAAATATTATACCTCTTTTGTGGTAGATACCCCCTGAGGTGATGCCTAATGTGATGACTGTCCTTCCCTTGAATGTGGACAGGTCCTGTGACCTGCTTCTAACAGAATATGGCAAAGGATGTTACTCTGTTGATTAGGTTATGTTACATGACAAAGGTGAAGGCTATCACTCCACGACTATGTTACATTATACAAGATTATAACTTAGCAGACTAGAGAGAGATTTCCCTGGTGGCTGTGAAGAAGCAAACAGCCATGTAGTGAAGTGCCCATGGAGAGGGCCAAGTGTCAGAAAACCACAATGATCCAAGACTTAAGGGCAGCCAGTGAGAAGCTGAGGGCCTCAGTCCTACAACCACAAGGAAATAAACCCTGCCAACAACCTGAATGAGGATAACAATGGATTCTTCCTTAATGATCCTCTGGGTCAGAACACAGCTCAGCTGACACCTCAGTCACAGCCTGGTGAGACCCTGAGCAGAAAACTGCTAAGCCATGCCTGGACTCCTGACCCACAGAAACTGGTCAGAAACTGGAGATAATATGTATGTTGGTAATAATTTGTTATGGAGTAAGAGAAAACTAAGACATCCTTGATTCTAAGATTCCATCTTATAAGGTTTCAAATCAATGTAGTAATAGTTTTATGGGAAACTAGGATTACTACATTAAATACATATTGAAAAAGAGGGATTTAACAACCTATAATACTATATATTGATGTACCTGGTGCTTTGCTAAACCCAGAGGATAGGCAAATAAGGAAAAATGCAAGCTTTCTGCTTCAATGAACCCACAGTATAGATGAAAGAGACATAGACAGCAACAAGGCAACATGCAGATTTACACTGTGGCCTAGAGGGACCACGCTGACTACAGCCTATCTCTCCCGCTGGTTCCAGCTGAAACTGGACAGAACACAACAAAAAGCTACTTGAGGCCTCTGAAAAGTAAGGAATATCAGATGAATTGGGAATTGAAGTAAAAGCTGAGTAACAACTTATAGCCAGAGTGACTTTCATAGATTTTTTCCCCCTCCTTTGTCTTCGCAAGGGTGAACCAAATTGTGGAACTATGCAACAGTCATTGACTGCAAAAACAATAGAGGAAAAAAAATCAATAAAATCAAAGCTCATTCTTTGTAAAATTCAATAAAATTGATAAAGCGCTACCCAAACTGCCCACAAAAAAAAGAGAAGACGCAAACTGCCTAATTCAAGAATTAAAGAGGGAAGATGACTAGAGACCCTTAAGACTTTAAAAGAATAATAACGAAATTCTATGAGCAATTCTATGGTCTTCAGTTCAACAACATAGATGAAATGGAATGATTCTTTGTAAGCCACAAATTATCAAACCTCACTGAAGAAATAGGTAGTATGATTCTTCCTACACCAAATAAATAAACTGAACTGTAGTTAAAAACCTTCCAACAAAGAAAACTGCAGGCTCAGATGGTTTCACTAGAGTTCTACCAAACATTTAGGAAAGAAATGCTACCAATTCTATATAATCTCTTCCAAAACACAGGGGAAGAAATACTGCCCAAATTATTTCAATAATTTTTTGGCTCTGTCCCCTAAGGCAAATAAATAAAAGCAAAAATAAACAATTAAACTTAAAAGATTTTTCACAGCAAAGGAATCCATTGACAAAACAAAAAGACAACCTACGGAATGGGAGAAAATATTTCCAAATGATATGACTGACAAGGGGTTAATATCCAAAATATATAAATATCTCATACAACTCAATATTGAACAACAAAGAAAAGATCAAAAAATGGGCAGAAGACCTGAATAGACATTTTTTCCAAAGAAGACATACAGATGACTAATACGCACATGAAAAGATGCTCACATTGCTAATTATTAGGGAAATACAAATCTAAACAACAATGAGATATCATCTCATACTTGTTAGAATAGCTATCATCGAAAAGTCTACAAATAACAAACGTTGGCGAGGATGTGGAGGAAGGGGAACCCTTGTGTACTCTTGGTGAGAATGTAAATTCGTGCAGCCACTATGGAGAACAGTATGGGAGTTCCCCAAAAAACTAAAAATAGAATTACCATATGATCCAACAATTCCACTCCTGGGTGTAGGTATATCCAGAAAAAAATGAAAATACAAATTCAAAAAAATACATGCACCCAATGTTCCTAGCAGCACTATTTACAATAGCCAAGATATGGAAGCAACCTAAGTGTCCATCAACAGACAAATGGATAAAGAAGACATATATGATGGACTATTATTCAGCCATAAAAGAGAATGGAACTGTGCCATTAGCAGCAATGTGGATGGACCTAGAGAGTATTATGCTTAGTGAAATAAGTCAGATAGAAAGACAAATACTGTATGATATCACTTACATGTGGAATCTAAAACGTAGTACAAACAAAAGTATATAGCAAAACAGAAACAGACTCACAGATACAGAAAACAAACTAGTGGTTATCAGTGGGGAGAAGAAGGTGGGGAGGGGCAGGATAGGGGTATGGGATTAGGAGATACAACTACTATGTATAAAATAGATAAATAACAAGGATACATTTTATAGCACAGGGAATTATAGGCATTATCTCATAATAACGTTTAATGGTGTATAATCTATAAAAATACTGAGTCACTATGCTGTACACCAGAAACCAATATAACACTATACTTCAATAAAAACCAATCAACTATAATTCAATAAAAAATAAATTAAATTAAAAAATAAATTCATCAAAGATATCTTTAAAAAAAACAATGTGGTATTGGTATAAACCAAAGCGACAGAACAGATTGCTATATAATGTGGAAAGATAGTTACATGAACAATGAATTGCCTTTTCAAGAAATGGTACTGGACCAATGGGACTTCCATATGCAAAACAGACAAACAAAAACAAGCAAAAAACAAATTTCAACCTATACCTTAACTAAAAATTAACTCAAAATGTCTCATAGCTCTAAATGTAAAATATACAATTATAAAACTCTCAGAAGAAAACATCAGAGAAAAGCCTTTATGACCTTGGTTCAGGCATCTTTCTTAGCTAAGCATGATCTGTGAAAGAAAAAATGTTAAGTTGGACTTTAAATTTAAAACTTCTGCTCTTCAAAAGAGATTGCTGGAAGAATATAGACAAGCTATAGATTGGGAGAAAATATTTGCATATCTGACAAAGGACGTTTCCTACAATATATAAAGAACTTAGAAAACTCAACAATTAAAAAGCAAACATGCCGGGCTTCCCTGGTAGTGCAGTGGTTGAGAATCTGCCTGCCTCTGCTCCGCAACAAGAGAGGCCGCGATAGTGACAGGCCCGCGCACCGCGATGAAGAGTGGCCCCCACTCGCTGCAACTGGAGAAAGCCCTCACACAGAAACGAAGACCCAACACAGCCAAAAATAAACATAATAAATAAATAATAAATAAAAATTAAAAAAAAAAAAAAAAACAAAGCAAACATGCCAATGTAAATAATGGGCAAAATATTTTCATGGACTGTTTACCAAAGAAAGTATGTGGAAGGCAAATAAGTACACGAAAAGATGTTCAACATCATTTGGCCTTAGAAAAATGCATATTAAAATCACCAAGAGATACCACCATATACTATTAGAATGGGTGAAAAATTAATAATAAGAATTGACAATATTAAGTCTTGGTGACAAGAACTCTCATGCATTAATGGAAGAAGGCACGATAGAAAAAAATTTGGAAAACAGTTTGTCAGTTTCTTATAAATTTAAACACACACTCTATGACCAACCAATCCCACTCATAGGCATTTACTCAGAAGAAATGAAAAATTGAGTTCACACAAGAATCTATATGACAAAGTTTATAGAAACTCTATTATAAATCACCAAAAATGGAAATAACCGAACAACCTTTAACAGTGAATGGATAAATAAAATATGGTACATCAATACTACTCAGCAATAAAAATTAACAAATTACTGATACATTCAATAATAAGGATAAATTCCAAATGCATTATGCTAAGAGAGAGAAACCAGACTCAAAATGCTATATAGTGTATAATTCCATTTATATGACATTCTGGAAAATGCAAAACTATAGGGTCAGAGAACAGGTCCGTGGTTTCTAGGGCTGAAGTGTTGGGTGGGAGAGGCAGCATAAGGGTATTCAGTTAGGGTGATGGAAACCTTCTGTGACTTTACTGCACTGGTGGTTACATAGTTCTCTGCATTTGTCAAAACTCATAGAACTGTGCACCAAAAAGTGAACTTTATTGTATGTAAATTTTAAATAAAAACAAAAATAATTAAACCATGAATCAAATGTATAACTACATCTATTATAAGTGCTACAAAAGAGAATATAATAAAAATTAGCCTGAGCAGAGAGAATAGATACAGACTGTTGAACAGAAATGAGATTTGAAGGAACAGCAGCATTTCACGGGAGAAGGGGGGGAGGAGTGAAGGCTGTTCCAGACACAGGAAGAACATCTGTGCAAAGGTCCAGTGGCAGGAAGAAGAAGGGCATGTTTTGGTAACTGAAGTAAGGCCAGTGTGGCTGGAGCGTGGAAAATGATAGTGACCTCAGTGTGTCTTGTAAACCACACTAAGAATTTGGTCTTTATTTGAGGACAAGGGCAAAGCCATTGAATAATTTTCATCAGGCATAGGACAAAGTTCCTCTCTCTCAGAATGGATTCAGGGAAACAAACCATAATTAGAAGCCTACTGTGATCCTTGAGACAAGAGACCATCAGATTCCCACCTGTAGTGGTGCAGTGGTGATAAACAGAACTGAAAAGATCCTTGGAATATTCATATAGCAAATTGATAAAATTTCGTGTTGGATTGGATATGGCACATGAACAAACAGCAAAGTGTCAAATATTAAGTCAAAATCTGGAGTCCCTAAACATTTTTACATTTTAGGCTTTGAAAGCCACACTTGGACTCTGTTGCATGTTGTTCTTCTTGGTTTATTTTATTCTGCTTCTTGCTTTTTAGCAACCATTTTTTAAATGTTTGGTTCATCCTTAGCTCATGAACTACACGAAACAGGCCACAAGCTGGATTTGCCTTGTGATGTAGGGGATTCTGGCTTTCATAAGACAGTAGGTACCAGTGCCTTTCTGTGGAGCAGCTGACATGGTTTGAAGCAAATACATCATGGGATTAAATTTTAAAATGTTGACCTTGAGCTGCCTTTGAAACACCAGATGGAGATATCAAGCTGTCACTTGGGTATACAGAACTGATGCTCGGAGCAGAAATCTGGGCAAACACATAATTCGACATTGTCTATGACTGTGGTAATAAAGACAGAGATACGGATGAAAGTGCCTGAGGAAAAGTTAGACTGGGAAGAGGAGAGGGTTTGGGATTGAGTCCTGAGCAACTGCATAAGTTAGTGTCTCAATTAAAGGCGATGAACCTGCAACAGAAACAGAGAGAGTGGGCAGAGTAATTGAAGGGAAATTAGATCAGGTTGTGTTACAAAAGCCAAAGGATTCCATTCACATGCTCATTTCTTCTCCAGAGTCGCACTCAAAATGGGGATTTAAGCCTTATGAATGTCCTAGCCAGAGAGTCTTCCAAATCCATAATGGTCCCAGTTTATTTCATAAACTATTATGATAATCCAGTGCATTTGTGTTAACATGTGTGGGTGATAGCAATCTTTTAACCTATAATATCCATAATATAATTTTGATTATTTAGAAGAATTACAGGGTCTTTTTTTTTTTTTTTTTTAATATTTATTTATTTATTTTTGGCTGTGTTGGGTCTTCGTTTCTGTGTGAGGGCTTTCTCCAGTTGCGGCAAGCGGGGGCCACTCTTCATCGTGGTGCGCGGGCCTCTCACTATCGCGGCCCCTCTTGTTGCGGAGCACAGGCTCCAGACGCGCAGGCTCAGCAATTGTGGCTCACGGGCCCAGCTGTTCCGCGGCATGTGGGATCTTCCCAGACCAGGGCTCGAACCCGTGTCCCCTGCATTGGCAGGCAGATTCTCAACCACTGCACCACCAGGGAAGCCCTACAGGGTCTTTTTTGAGTTTACTGTTTGGTGAAAATAATCAACTTATTTTTCAAAATCAAACAACTTCTCTTCAAATTTGACTGGAAGGGTTTGAGGATCAATAATTACCCAGCTCTGTGATATTCCCATACAAATCATATTAGTACCTCTCAGCTTCAAATTTTATGTATGCATTTTCAATATATGTGCCAATATTTATTGTTTCTTACTGGATTGTATATTAACGCCATATAGGTTAATTTTGTCTTTGACTATAGTAGATAATGTTCATTATTTCCCAAAATGGTTTTACCAATTTAGAGTATTACTAGCAGTATACAAGGAATTCCAGTTAGTCCACATCTTTGTCAACACTTGATTTCGGCAGTCTTTAAAATTGTTGCCAATCTTACAAATCCAGTGACATGTATTTAATGTCCATTTCCCTGATTAATGAAATTGAGCACTTTTCTCATGTTATCGGCCATTTGAATTTCTTTTTCTGTGAAGTGTCTCTTTACATTTTGTCTCTTTTTTATGAGGTTGTTTGTGTTTTTCATATGGTTATGTATCAATTATTTATATATTCTGCATATTGATCCCATTTCAATTACATGTTTGAAAAAACATCTTCCAGTGTGCAGCATTCATAGTCTTTTTCCTTGAGGTTTATTTAGTAGAAGAGAGATTCTTAATTTTAAAGGAATTTGATTTTTGCAGTTCTTTTGTTTTTCACTTTTTACATCTTGTTAAAAATCATACCTTAATATGATAAAGATGTTGTCCCATATTTTCTTTTAGAGATGTAGAGTTATGCCCTCATTTTCCTATGGTTTTGCAACACCAGTGTTGTCATAAATCAGGGTTCTATTATCAAGTGGTGATTATGGGATCTCTGTTCTGCTCATTGGTTAACTGGTCTGTCATTGAAGCCATGCCCCACTCTCCTGCCCTCCTAATGACTGTAACATGAGAAGTCTCAATGTCTCAAACAAAGTCACCCCTCAGCCCCCTACCCTAGCATTGCCCTGCTGCTCTTCAATGTTCTGGCTTTTTTTATTTTTGCCATTTACTATTCCATATAAATTTCAGAGTATTTATATTTTTATTTTTTTATATATTTTATAATTTTATATTTCACGGTAGTTTTCAAGAGATTACATCTCTTTCTCAGGTATTCCTTTCTGCCTTAAAGACTAACGTGTCTGACATTAATGTAGCCATCATAGCATTCTTTGGGTTAGGATTTGCCTTTACTTTAAGCCTTTTTGTATTGTTTTGTTTCATATATGTTTCCTATAAATAGCACATAGGTCTATACATAGAAACAATTTTAAACAAGTCTGGTGATCTTTATCTTTAATTGGATACTTCAGTTCATTTTCAATTATATTATTACACGTATATATGCATACACATATACGTTTGTACTTATATCTACCACCTGATTTTGTGCTTCATATTGATTCACTTCACCCTACTTTTGATTGGTTATGTACGTTTTGTTGTTTTTCTCCTCCTTTAGTTTGGAAGTTATGCACTCTATTATTCTCTTAGTGGTTACATGAGACAATTGAACACACATACTTTGCACCTAAAATAACATTACCTTCCCCATGAACAATACAGAGATCTTAAAATATTTATTTTCCACTGCCTGTCTTCTGACTTCTAAGCTATATCGTTCTCATTGATTTTAGTTTTTTCTTGTTTCTTTTACATCACAGACTTCATTTTTACTGTAGGATAAAATTGATGATTGTTTAGATTATTTTGCATATTTATTACCCTCTTTGCTCAATACTTCATGATTCTCAGAACTTCCATGCGTGATAATTTTCCTTCTGCCCAAAATACATCCTTTAGAAATTTCTCTAATATTGGCTGGAGGAAAACTGAGAGTTTCTATTAATAGGAAATACTTATTTTGTCCTCATTTTTAAACATAATTCATAATATATATATAAGTATAATTATATATAAAATCATTATATAATACATATAATTACATAATAATTATAATTCATACATATATATAATTTTGCCTGGTCATTTATTTCCTCTTAGTATATTGAAAATCTTATTATCTTTCAACTTCCATTGTGGCTTTTGAGAAATCAGATATCCATCAAACTGTCATATTTGTAAATGTAATCTTTTCTTTCTGTTTTAAAAATACTCTTCTATCTTTGTTTTTGTTTTTTGCCAGTTTCATTGTGATGAGTCTATGTAGGGATTTCTTTTTACTTATCCTGCTTGGGATTTATTGGGATTTTTGGATCTAAGGATTGATTTCTTTCTACAATTCTGGAAAATTTTAAGTCATTATATCCTTTAATATTAATTCTTCTCTCATTCTCTCTGTTATCTCCTTCAGAAACTCCAGTTTGATGCAAGTTAACAAATTTGATCTCTGCTGCATGTGTTTCAACTTCCCTTTTACTATATGACATCCATTTATCCCCCTTGACCATATTCCATGTGATTTCATGATTCTACAACTGCCTAACCTTCCATTTACTCTCTCCAATAGATTTTTATCTTAATTGTCATAGTATTTTAATTTTTAATTATTTTATTTAGTTCTCTAATTAACCTTATTTATTATTTTTCACTCTCCTGTTTTTGAAGATGTTATTAAGCTTTCCTAATATCTTAATACACATAATGTAGAGAAAGCCCCCCTCCAAAGATGTGCATGCCCTAATCCCTGGAATTTACAAATATATCACTTTAAAGGGCAACAGTGACTTTGCAGACGTAACTGAGTTTACAGGCTTTAAGGAGGACGATTAGCCTCGATTATCCAGGCTGATCCATTCTAGTCACAGGCAACCTGAAAAGGGGAGAACTTCCTCCTATAAGAAAAAAATATAGCGGAGGGGAGAGCAGAAAGGTCCCCAGGGTGAGAAGGACTCAATATACCTTTGCTGGATCTGAGATGTAGGTGCTCCCGTAAAATGACCGAAAAGAGGCCTCAGAGTTAATGGTGGCCCCCAGACAACAGTCAGGAAGGAAATGGACCTTAGGCTTACAACTGCAAAAACCCAGATTCTGCCAACAGCCCTGATGAGCTTGGAAGTGGATTCTCCCAAAAGCCTTCTCATGAGACTATGCCAGCAACGCCTAAACTTTGGATTCCTGAAACCTGGAGCAGAGAACTCAGCTGAGCCAACTCCCAGAACTAGATAATAAACACATGTTTTTTCAAAACCCTAAATTGTGGTAATTTTTTATAGCAACAATAGAAAACAGATACAATGTATTAAACATCAAATCAAAACTTTACTACTTAATGTGTGGTCCACAGATCAGCAGCAATGGCAAACCTTGGGGGTTTATGAGAAATGCACAATATCAGGACCAACTCTTAGACTTACTGAGTTAGAATTTTATTTTAATAAATCAAAATATCACTAGGTGGCCCATAAATGCTCTGAAGCAATGTTAGAAGACATCCAGTGTCTGATTATGTCAATATCCAAGGTCTATGTGGTGTGATTCTTGTTTCTTATTCCTGCTCATGGTGCCTGGATCCCTTGTGTTTTATGACTTACTGTGCATTTCCATTTATTGGAATTTTATCTATGGGATTTCAATATGTGCGTGTGTTTACAGATTTTAACTGAGTAGATCTGGGATGGGTCGGGAGTACCTACATTGCCAACAAAGGAAGTTCCTTCAGAAAGTAATTGTATTTGCTCTTACCTGGTGCCTGGAGACTCTCAATCCTGGTTCCACATTGTTCACCCTACATAAGGAGGCGAATTAGATCTCTAAACCTATGTGAACTTCACCTTGTGGTTTTGATTCTCAGGGAAGATTTCTTTGACCTTCAACCAAGAACAAAATGTAATTTTCCATGTAAGGAACTGGGCAGTGAGTTTATTCTAGTTTACTCTTAAGCTAAAGGTGAAGCTACTAGAAGTCACAGGTTCGTTGGGTAGATCTATTGGCCCTCCCAACATGCGTGGGGCTTTGGCTTCGTGTGGCTTTGTGCTCACTGCGGCCTTGAATATTGAATCTTCTAATCGCCCCATTAGCAAATGGCATCTGGTGACAGTTTATTGTACTGATCTGCTCACTTCTCTGACCTTCATCTTTCACACTATATTTGGCCTCTGAGTTCAGAAAGAATTTCTTAAGGGATTATTGATACAATTAAAAAGATGATTTCTATATAATTTTAGAAAAATACCTCTAAAAATTGTAAAGTGATGGCATTTTGATTGTTTTCATCAAGAAGGTCATTCAGGGAGCATGGTTCATTGTGCTGCTGGAAACAAATCTCTCCAGTAGCCAGACTAGGCAAGTATTTGACATGTACAAGGCAGGAAGGTGTCCCAGCAGAGGGGAGGGGTCTTCCACCATCCTTATCCCAGGGGTAGGTTAATATGGCATTTTGTGTTCTGTTATTGAACTTGTCAGGTTGAGTCTATGCCATGTGCTTGCATATGTTAAATGGGAATAAAGCCATGCTTGGCTTTTATGCAGTTTTCAAGGTGAAACAGTTGTTAACCCACATGAGATATCCCAGGAGGGATATCGGTGTCATGCACTGAAATACACCAGGATTGAAGACATAAATGTTCAATATTGAAGTTTGAGACATTTTCTTTTGAGATTTCCAAGTGTCGATGTCAACTAAGCTATTGGTCTGGGCTCAGAGTAGAAATCTGGGCTAGAGACATAAACATGGAATGATTTGGGGCAACACAAGGAAGGAACAATATTTCACATTTTCAATAGACAGAGCTGCCGGCTGGTCGTAGGGGAGAACGAATGTTATCGGAAATCCACAAAGAAGGCTTCTTGGAGGAGAAGGGCTGTAGAAACCACTGAGATTTATGGAAAAAATTTGCTTATGAGAAAGAATGATGTGTACGCAGTGGTAAGTTTGCTCTAACAGGAGAATTCTGACAGCAGGCCCGCCTGAGAGAGGTGGGCAGGAGACAGCGGTGTTTGTTTTTACAAGGAGATAATGAGGCAAACAATCTCAGATTCATGTTATTTTCAAGTGGCATGATGTTGTGTGAGGTTATTTCATCTTCCTTTAAACAAACAAACAACCCAAAAAGAACAGAAGGTAAATACCATAAACATAAGCTGGAGAAACCTCCGGAAAGATAATCTGTTAGGCTGTGGCGATAGGTGTCAGCCCTGCCTTCCCTGGCTCCGCTGGCTACAGGTGCTGTCTTTCAGCACCTGCAGAATCCCAGCCCCAGAGGGGAGAAGCTATAGCACCCGGCTGTCAGGAGGGCAGAAGTCTGCATGTGGTAGAAGTGTTTGCCAGACCCAGAGTCTAGTCTGTGTGGATAGTCCTGTTTGTCCTCTCCCATCACTCCCCACACTTTTCATGTGGCCCCAGCAGTGCTGGGACTCTCAACATCCCTGCTGCCTTGCTGGTATTCCTGCCTTGATGCTCAGTCCTGACTCCCCATCCAGCTCGTGTCACTTTCCAGGCCCCAGTCTCATACTTCCTTCTGCTACAAATAGACTGAACTTTTTGAGACCTTCACTGCACATGTCACCTCCTGCATCCCACCTTTCAGAGTAGGTTGCCCTGGATTCTGGCACTGGCATGGATTAAGCAAAAGTTTGCTGTGCCACTAACCCTCCTTACCAAATTGGAAGTGTTAGACTCTGGTTCTCAGGGTTTCAAGTCAGCTCAGCAGCCAGGTCTGACCTGGTTCCAGCTTCCTTCCCTTACACCTCAGCTCAGACCGCCACTGTGTTTGCACCCCTGTTACTGAGCCCAGGTGGCTGGGTTCCATGAAACCTGGACATTTCTAGGAGAGTCACTCATTATTGTATTCTACAGATATGTATTACCTGACTACTATGCCCCCTATCGCTTCTGCACCACCAACAAAAATAAAATCCCTATCCTCGTGAGATAGCATTCTGGTAGGGGTTGGAGTGGGAGGGGGTAGAAGTAATGATCAAAATTATGGAGCATGTTAGATGGTGTTAAATGTTATGAAGAACAATAAAGCAAGGTGAGAGAAAAGAAATTTCCAGGAGAGGTGGGAGGGGGTAGCTCTTTTGAGAGTGCCCAAGAATGGGTCTCTGTAATATAGTGGTACTCTAGCAAAGATCTGAGGGAAAGAAGGAAAGGAGCCATGAGACTATCTGATGGCAGAGTATCCAAAAGAAAGAACCACAGGAAGAGACCCTGGAGTGGACACCTGCTCAGCATGTCCAAGGAAAAGGGAGGACGCCAGTGATGTGGATGGACAAGTGTGGAGGAGCTGGCCAGGGGAACAGCAGAAAGTCAGGTCAGGGAGAATGTGTAACTTTTATTTAGGGGAAGATGGGGACCATCAGCTTGTGAGCAAGAAACTGAGATGATGGAATTTCCACGTAAAGAGATCACCCCAGTCCCTATGTCAAGAACAGCCCATGTTACAGAGGCAAGTGGAGAAGCTTGGACCAATCTGGAGCAGTTGTAATAATCCATTGGAGAGACGATGGATCAGGGAATGGAAAAGGAAATGGTGAGGCCTTCAGATACTGGATTTATTTTGAAGTTGGCTCCAGTAGGATTTTCCACGTGAACGGTGAGAAAATAAGTCCAAGGTGACAGACTTCCCGGTGCTTGGACTGGGCAACTGTAAGGACAGATTGTCATTTACTGAGATGCAGAGGGAGTTCTGTGTGTGTGTAGGGATGGAGGAATGAGGAGTTTGGTTTGGGATATGTTGAGTGACAATCCAATGAAATATCCGACAAGAGATGTCAAGTAAGTAGGTGGTTGTAGAAGGCTGGAGTTCAGGGGAGGGATCAGATATACATTTGGGAGCATATAAGCTACTTAAAGCAATGAGACTGGAGAGCACACCAGAGAGTAGTGTGGCAAAGGAAACGTCCGAGGGCCAGCACTGAGAACCCCTGTTAGGGCTGCCCCAGGGGATGAAGTGAAGATGAAGCATTGGGGGCTCTTGGCTCCCAAGCCTCTGTGTTTTAACCAAATGAGTTCCATTTTTTGGTGAAAAGCCATGAATGCAGGGGGTCTATACCTACTGGACTCACCCTGCTCAGGTTAAATTGCAGCTTCCACCATTGACAAGTTTTGTGACCGCGGACAAGATAGTTCTCTCTCAGTGCCTCGGTTTTTCCATCTATAAAATGGAGGTAATAATACTACCTTCCCAAGCTTATAGATTTTTCATGAGGATTAAATGAGTTGAATACCTTAGGGTGAGGCCAGACATAAAACGGTCACCATAAAAGTGTTGGACATTATTATATGTTTTATACCTCAGGGTTATAAATACAACTTCATTAGAACTAAGAGGTTGATTGCTAAAAAGAAGCTTTTTCATGAAAAGGAGCAGTGGATCCCTATAACTACAAGTTTATAAGTAAAGACATATTAATAGTACCACATACGATTATGCATTAATCTTTGGAAGATAAATGGAGATTCTCAATATAAATTATGACAAAATAATATGAAATAATGTTAGGAAACATAAGTGTCTCAGCTAAGGAATTCTAATAGTTGCTAAAAATGGGAGAAATGTAAATTGTTTGGAAATGTACATAGCACAAGACTACCCCACTGGGAAAACTGTCAGCTGGGTTTCATTCTCCCAGTAGAAACTCCTATAGCACGTAAATGAGCCCAGTTAGAATATGCTTGTTCCTAATGACTAAAAGCTTTTGTACAGTAGTGGCTGTAACTAGTTATTTCTTTGTTATTTCTTTATAGAACAAGTGACGTTCTGATGAAAACCTAGACTTGGGCAGATGCAGGGTCCTAAACTTTAGGATCGGGGAGCAGGGTGGGGACCTCCAACAGGACTGCAGGTGAGGAAATGCATCAGAGAGGATACACGTATTGCTCAGGGTCCACAGCACACTGCAGGTAGAACTGAGACGGATCCCAGATCCCAGCACCTCAGATCGGGCTGATTCAATGGCATTGCCTCCACTGGCCTGGCCAATATCCTGCCTAAAGTGTGGGCTTTGTTTTTAGGAACCAAATTCCCTGTTAAAACAGAAGCGAAGGTCTGAGATCCTAGGCAGCCCTGCAGGACATTCATTCTGGATTGCTATGTATCCATGGAGTGGCCAGACGCTGAAGAAACTTCAATTCAAAAACTCTGGAGGGGGAAAGGTAAGCTGGGACAAAGTGAGAGAGTGGCATGGACATATACACACTACCAAATGTAAAATAGACAGCTAGTGGGAAGCAGTCGCATAGCACAGGGAGATCAGCTCAGTGCTTTGTGACCAGCTAGAGGGGTGGGATAGGGAGTGTGGGAAGGAGGGAGACGCAAAAGGGAGGAGATATGGGGATATATGTATATGTATAACTGATTTACTTTGTTATAAAGCAGAAACTAACACACCATTGTAAAGCAATTATACTCCAATAAAAAAGTTAAAAAAAAAAACCTCTGCTGGGGGAGGGAACATTTATGATGAGACTTGCACACCAGGCCACATGGAAGGGCTACTGCACAAATCACTGGTGAACTGGATTCTCACTCAATCACCGTTTTAAAAATGATTACCTCTGTGTCTTTAGCCAGTCCTTAGAGGAAACATTTGATAGCTCTAATTCTCTCAAAGTATTTGTTATAGGTGAAAAGGTTGGAATTGAAATTAGGATTGGTAACTGAGCTTTTTTTCTTTCCAATGATATTTAATTAACAAATAATGTATATGATAAGAGAAGCTGCCATTACAGCATACGGTGTGGATGCTGTAATGGCCTGCTGTACTCAAGCTCATCACATACTTTGTCTCTATCGACCCTGTCAGGCAGGAAAAACAGTCCCCATTTTACCTATACAGCCCAAGGTCACATACTCAGTCTGAAACTAGAAATCAAATACAGATGTATTTGAATTCAAAAACATTGGCTTTTTCAACACATAACCCTTACTTCTCACCAGATTTATTCTGTTAAACTTTCCCATATTCGTATGGAAATACTAAATAATCTTGACATGTTCCTGATGATAATGCAAATATAAAGGGTTGATTTTGAAGACACAGCCAGTTGCAAAATATCTAGGTAGTTGAACTAAAATTCAGAAAAAAATTTAAATTTCTTTAGCCAAGTCTCTAGTCTCCCATCCACAGTGAGAAGATTTTGTCATTTAGTTGAAAAAATTTTGCCAAACTTGAAGTGGTAAATTTTCAACTGTTGAAGACCCTGTCAATTATATGGATATCATTAAAACTCTAAAGCAGAGCTAACAAAGGTAGCACTTTTTTTCAAAACTGCAGAAGCTTGATTTAATCAGTGAGAATTTTTTCTTCACACAAATTTTTTGTCATCTCTCTCAGCTCCAGGGGCCCATTAATGACAAATTAGCAAGGTGCTACTGTCTTGTAACTGGGAAACATTTTATCACATTGACATTCAGCATTGTGACCTGCTTCTCGCTAGACTGATAATTAATATTTGCACTGGCTACAGAATTAGCTTGTTTTTTAGATGATTTTATATTCAAAAACTGCCTTCATGTGAAGCAGGTTTGTATCTGGAAGCCAACTTTATTTTGTTTTATTAATGATATTTGCAAGAACAACTACTATTGATGAGGTATGTTTTTTGCTGGCCACGCAGACCTCTTGATGACTTATATGATCTCAATTGCATTACAATTGGGCAAGGTACATAACATTACCCCCATTTTGTGGCTTAGGAAACTAAGTCTCAAAAGTTGGAATAATTTGCCCAGGGACATGTAGTTGATGAGCGATACAAGGTGGTTCAAATGCTCTTCTGTCAGAATCCAAAGATGCTCTTAACTGGACCTAACCATCGGCACCAAGCTAAAGAAGGTCCACTCGAAAGAGGAGTAGAAATCAATCAAAATTCCAAGTGAAGGCTTGCCTTAGCAGGTGACCTGCACTACAGTAGATCTTCCTGCTGCAACAAAGGAAAAAATACTCTTCCAAACCGAATGGTTTAATTGGAAGTTACGTGAATACACCTGAGCTCCCCGATATTCTTCCAGCCTGCAAATATGATCCCAAGTACCTTTGTTTTTAAAACAACCAGCATTCATTTTGATTAGTTTATACTCAGGGCTGAACCAGCTATTAAATATATTGTGTCAGATTCCAAAAGAACAGAAACTGTATCTTCACATGTTTCTTCATGGAGACAGAACAGTTTTCTTAACAGCAAGAGAATATAGTTGAAGATCAATGAATGTGTACCCTATCTATCCTATCAACTACATCTTTGTGGAAAGAGCTACAAAGTAAAATCAAACTGAAGGGCAACAGGAACCAGCAGACAACTCAAGCTCCCTGAATTTTCTCTCAGGAAGAGCAATCTGCTTTGTGTTTGACTGTAGTTGAAGTCTCAGGATTCTCCTCTGTGCTTCTTTTCTAAGCACAATTTCACTTCCCCGATGATCGAGGTCAATACTCGAACAGATGGCAGCTGGCATTTCCAAACTGTAGCTTTGAAGGAACTGGGAGAAAGACTCAAAGTGTCCTAAACTGAAAAACCTTAAATTTACAAAGAAATCGCTTTTTAAAACAAAGGTCAAATAACTGTTGATTTCTTCTTTTAAGGAAAGGATGTTTAAATTCAGATTGACATTTTATTTATTTTTAGTTTTTACTTTGAGTATACAAATAATGCATGCTTATTTGGAAAAATAGAAAATACAGAGAAGAAAAAAAGGAAAAGAAAGAAAAAAATCGTGTGTAATCTCTTCAGAACTATGGGAGATTAATATCAACTTGATTTGACTTATGCTAACCCAATTGTAGGGGGGAGATATCTTTTTTAATCCCTTTGTAACGATTTTGGAGCTTGTCATTTTTGCTTCCTATAGATTTATAATATACATGTTTATATTACACAATGAAATCACACTGTATATGCTATCTGTAATGTATTATCAGGTTTTGGTAGTAACAATTTCATTATCATGTTCATTATGTGTTCATTACAATGTTTATATAATGTTCATTATGATTTCAGTGGCTTTGCCATTCCACCAAATGGGTGCAATACTATTATTTGCTACACAGCCTTAAATAAGATCACAGTTGATTAATTTTTGTTGTTGTTTTTATATTAAAAAACACTTTGATGAACATCTTTGTGTATACATATTTTGGCACTTGACTAATAATTTTCTTAATATAAATCCCTAGAAGCAGGTCAAAGTAACAAACATTTTTAAAGCTTTTAATGCAGTCTGTAAAGAGGTTACAACAAATTATTTTCACACAATCTGTGTGCGAGTATGCCATACCCCTTCACCCTCTTCAACACTGTATATTTTTATTCTATTTTATCACTGTCAGTCTCAGTAGCTCATTTTTGTCTTAATTCAGCCTACTCCTTTCAAGCTATATTCAGCATACATACAAAATCCAGCACAAGACTTTAGGCTATTTGGACTTTATGCTAGACTTTTTTTCATACTATTTCTTTAAATGTTTTCTTTCCAAGTTTCTCCCCATTTTCTGCCTCATTCTCTTCTGAATGCCCAGCATGTACTTCAAAAAGAAAACCCAGAGAAAATAGCTTGAGAACTGTGAGTTTCCTGGCTACCACTCTGATCAGAAGAAGAGAACAGCAGAGCCAAGGGAACAGAGTGTGTCCCAGAACCCCTGCCTCATACAATTCCTAGGAAAAGGTACCTAGGTTCAGAGAAAACTATAATTCAAAGAGATACATGCACCCCAGTGTTCATTGCAGCACTATTTACAATAGCCAAGACATGGAAGCAACCTAAATGTCCATCGACAGATGAATGGATAAAGAAGATGTGGCACATACATATACAGTGGAATATTACTCAGCCATAAAAAAGAATGAAATAACACCATTTGCAGCAACGTGGATGGACCTAGAGATTATCATACTAAGTGAAGTAAGCCAGACAAAGACAAATATCATATGATATCACTTATATGTGGACTCTAAAAGAAAAAAAAGACACAAATGAACTTATTTCCAAAACAGAAAGAGACTCACGGACACAGAAAACAAACTTATGGTTACCAAAGGGCAAAGGGGGGTGGGGTGAGGGATAAATTAGGAGACTGGTATTAACATATACACACTACTATGTATAAAATAGATAGCCAACAAGGACCTACTGTATAGCACAGGGAACTATGCTCAACATTACATAATAACCTATAAGGGAAAAGAATCTGAAATAAATAAAATTTTAAAACTAAAAAAAAAAAAAAGAAAAGATATCCAGGTTTCCTGGCACCTAAGTTTCTCCATACTGAACAAGACATAGGCAAGGCAAAGCTTGCAGCCAGCAGCTCTGTGGTGGTCCTTTTATTTGGGATAATTGTCTGTTTTTATTTTCTGTTAGTGATTATCTACTCAAAGTGTATGGTTGGTGGTTTTGATAATATTTACTCATTTTCCGGAAGACAAAGTGGTGCGGACTGGAGAGACATTTCCCCTCCCTTTGACTGGATGAAGAGCTTCTCCTGGGCAGGTTGCGCTTCTTACAAGGATATCTGCCCTAGGGGTGACTGCGAAGACCCGTGGAGGCTTCAGCAGCCTATGGGCAAAACAAGCCGCTGTCAGTGAGGCTGGCAGATAAGGCAAGCATCCGTGACTCCAGCTTCAGCCTCTCAAAGATCAGCACCTGGATGGGTGATGAGACCAGGTGATGCAGGACTTGGAGTGAGGTAAACGTGTGCTCCATCCAGGGGTAGATGACACGGCCAGTCAGCTGGCTCCTGGGTTATCCATCAACAGACATGGCCTGGTTATGTACTGAAGCCCTGAGCCTCTTTCACCAAGGAAGATGGTTAATGTCCAAAGGTGAAGGACATGGCTCCCTTATCATTTCAGAATTGAACTGATTCTTCAAACAATAACACATACACAAGCCAAACCCCACAGATTTTACAGAACTCTTCCAGTATTTACAATATAGGAAACACAGAGGTTTATAACAGGACAGGTAGGGGCCACTGGTGGGAGATACAGAGACACAAAGCCAGCTAGGGGCACCCAAATAGAAGAAGAAGTGCTCACCCCATCCTGCCGCCACCCCACCTGCCCCCTCCCCACTCCATCAAGTCATGAGCTGAGGTAGGCGAAGCAGAGGGAGGGAAGGAAGCCTTTATAGCAAGGCAGTTGATAGGAATTAACTATTTATGATTCTATTTTAGGAACTAAAATTAGAAATCAAGGACTTTCTGAAAATTCTTAAAAGAATGTAATAGAAAGAAGTTCCATTCTAGCACATATTGGCATTGAATCAGAAAACATGGCACCTATGGAAGCTGACCTGCAAAGTTTGGCTAAGAAGTTAAGATAAATCTAGGAAAGACCCCTATAGAGATGCTTATCTTAGTCACACTTAACTGAGGAAATTAACGTTAGAACCACTGTATAGAATGTACTTGAATTTGTACCTGAAAAGGATTAATAAAATGTGCTGTTTACATTTACAATAGCCAATACATGGAAGCAACCTAAATGTCCATCAACAGATGAGTGGATAAAGAAAATGTGGTACATCTATCCAATGGAATACTACTCAGCCATAAAAAAGAATGAAATAATGGCATTTGCAGCAACATGGATGGACCTAGAGATTATCATACTAAGTGAAGTAAGTCAGAAAGAGAAAGACAAATACCATATGGTATCACTTATATGTGGAATCTAAAATATGACACAAATGAACTTACCTACGAAACAGAAGCAGACTCACAGACATAGAAAACAAACTATGGTTACCAAAGGGGAAAGGGGGTGGGGGAGGGATAAATTAGGGATTTGGGATTAGCAGATACAAACTGCTATATATAAAATAAACAACAAGGTCCTACTGTATAGCACAGGAAACTATATTCAATATCCTGTCATAAGCCATAATGAAAAAGAATATGAAAAAGAATATATATGTATGTATAACTAAATCACTTTGCTATACAACAGAAACTAACACAACATTGTAAATCAACTAAAATTCAATTTAAAAAAATAAATAAAAATAAAATGTGCTGTTTTCCCTCATTCCATAGTGTGGGTCTGCCCCTTCTCAACTAATTGTCTTGCCATTTTCAGAAATTTTGAGTTGAAGAAGTCCTCGGTATTGTTAGAAATAGGTGTTTGACTTGCTAGAAATTGCATCTGGAACACTTCATCCAAGTTCTGACGAGCAGGGAAGGCAAACCGCTGAGTAAGCAGACCCCAGGGCAGTGCAGCCTGGAGGAGGGACTAGGGCCGAGATTCCCCGTGGGCGGTGAGCTCGGGCGGCCTCCACACTGTCACATCCGGGGACATTTCACCTCGTCCTGGCACACGTCTCCAGAGCAAGTCCAACCTCGTGGCCGCTCCAACCAAACCATCGGGCAGGCCAGTGAGACCACGGCTTGTCTGAAACAGAAGAGGAGACCTGAGGGACCCCCATCCCTACGGTGACACGGACCCCTCCTCTCTAACCCGACTTCCGGGGAAGGGGACAGCAGAGGGGAGAAGGAGAGAAGACTGGGACGCATTCAGAGTGACCGCTGCCCCCCAAATGCCCAGGGTCACCTCCAGATCTTCCTGTCCTGTGTGTCACGCCTCTCACCTGTGACATTTCCTTTAAAGCAGGGCTGCTTGCGCACTGGTGTGCATCCACCCATGGGCCTGCCATGTGGGTAGTGTGGGAGGACACTCGGGCCCACACGGTGTCCCCTCCAGGGCGGGCACGGGGTCTCCACAGGGATTCTGTGCAACCACAGTGCTGTTGCATCTTTCTGACAAACACGTAGCAAAGTTCAGGGTCTCACTCTATCCTGGGAGAAGAGATGAGGAATTCTGCTCTGGAGCTAAGGAATGAAATCCCTGATCCCAACCAAAGGCCGAGTTAATGGGTATAAGATTTACCACTGGCACCTCCTTCTTGAAGAGGTCTCCCTCTACTTCAAGGCTAGGTGGTTAGCGTTGTATTGCATCAAAGAGCCGTAGGATCCGCGTCCTTTAATGGGAAATGGCCGCAGTGCAGCCTGGGAGACAGGGTTGGACCTAATCGCCACCAGGTGAGCTGCACTGCCCAGGTGGAGGGCTCCCTGACCGCCTTGGGCGTGTCTGAGATGAGGTTACTAGGGACTCGGAACGGCAAGTATGCAGCAGTGTGACCCTACTTCTCCTTCCTACGCCCCTGAGTGTCTGTGATGATTAAGGTCAAAGCTCTGTCCTGCTTAAGTGGCACCGGCTTCAGGATCCTGCACAAAGCAGCCCTCAGACAACCCTTACCAGTGCTGGCAGCACTGAGGTAAAACACCCTTATCCCAGCCGAAGCCCTTCTAGCCATAAAGCTCTGTGCTTGTGGAAGGAGAGCCAAGTATTAACCCACTTTATCTATTACTAATTAAACATTTTCTGCGTAAGGATTTATGCATGGTACTTTTATATTCATTTTCTCTCTCAATCTTTACAAACACCCCATAAAGTAGATAGTATTTAAATCCTATTTCATCTATTTGGAAGTTGAGGCTTGGAAAGATCAGATGCCTAATGATGGTTACATAGTTAGCTAGTTACTGATCAAGTACAGAAACCTGGTCTCAGGGTAGGGGTGAATAGGCAGAGCACATAGAATGTTAAGGGCAGGGAAATTATTCTGTGTGATACTGTGCTGGTAGACACATAACATTATGCATTTGTCAAAACCCATAGGAGAATGCCCAACACAGAGAGAGAACTCCAGTGTAAACTCTGGCCTTTGTTCATATTGTTGCAAAATTGTTTCAATTGTAACAAAAGTACCACACTAATGAAAGATGCTAATAATAAGGGAAACTGTGACAGAGGAAAGAGGGGGAATATAGGAAATCCCTCTACTATCCGCCCAATTTTCTGTAAAACTAACTGCTCTAAAATATAAAGTTTATTTTTAAAAAGAGAGAGAAATAGAAATGATGGTGTAACTTGATACTGAGGGGCATGGAGGTAGATAGAAGAACCCACTAGAGAAAAGATGGGTAGGAAGTGGCAAGGATGACTTACGTTGCAGCATGTACAGCACTGAGAGAAAGGGGTTCATTTTGAAAAGCAGAATCTAAAGACAATTTTCAAAATGAAAAAGAATTATTGGATGTGCTTAAAAACAAAAAACAAGCCAGTCTGTGAACGGAATCTGAGTTATTCACACAGTGTTGCCTCCATCTCCGGGGACAATTTTATCTGTTCCCTCCTGGGCATCCTCAGCACCTAATACTTTTGAGTTGACAGATACTCTCCTGTCTTTCCCTCCCTGAAGCAAAACTAGAAACGATCCTTACGTCATTATTGGTGCAGATGTTGGGGGAGGGGTGCATCCTTAGGAAGCGTGACTTGTGTGTCATGAATGGACCACTCACTAAACAGCAGCTGTGATCCCAGCCTGCCCCCGCCCAGCCCTGGCTTCCCGGGACACAGATCCTGTTTGGAATATGATGGATCCAGCTCTCTGAGCACATGTTCCCAGGCTCCTTCTCTCCCAATGTTTCTTCCTTTCTTTTATTTCCTCTATTGATGGGTGTACGCTGTACTTAAATCCAACGGTGGCATGCTAAGCTGCTGGTCAGCCTTCCAAGGTCCTGTCTACTGAAATGGGCAGTTTTCGTGTATGCCTAAAGGTAGGTAAATTCTGACTTCTTATTAACATTTCAGGATGTTTGGACTTTAAATGAACAACCACGTCTGCAAAAAACAAAGCCCACTTGAGAGTAAAGAGTTTTGAGTCTTGTAACCATTAGCACCCCTGCGAGTGAGCGGTCTTGGACAGTCACATGGAATCCCCCAGCCTAAAAGGACGTCTGCACGATTCACTGGAAGGCCCTGTGTTTCTGGGTACAGAGACCCGGGAGAAGTCTGGACGATGGTGGCGCGCTGTGCTGGTCTTGAAGTAGAGCGGATTTACCACGGTGTGTTAGTTTCAGGTGTTCCGCAAAGTGCCGGGGTTTTATATATATATTCCTTTTCAGATTCTTTTCCCTTATAGGTTATTACAAGATATTGAATATAGTTCCCTGTGCTATACAGTAGGTCCTTGCTGATTATCTATTTTATGTATAATAGTGTGTGTCTGTTAATCCCAAACTCCTAATTGATACCTCCTCACCCTTTCCCCTTTGGTAACCACAAGTGTGCTTCCTATGTCTGTGAGTCTGTTTCTGTTTTGTAAATAAGTTCACTGTTCTGTCTCTACCAGCCTGAGCTGCGAGACAAGAGTGGGTCTTGCACAGCTTCTCTTCTCTCTGGGTGTCCCTGGGCAAACCCAGTGAATTGCGTGGGTGCCAGCCCACGGCTTCTTGCTGAGGTCGTCACCGAGAGACTGGGGACACGAGCACCAGACCCAGCACAGAAAACTCCCCCCAGACTGTGGTCCAGGAGACTAGGGGTCTGTCCCTGCTCCCCTCCATCCCTGCTGGGCCAGGAAGCAGCACCGGCCTCCAGGACGTGCCGGCTCTGCCCATTTCTGTGAGACCGTCGGTGTTTACCGATCCGGCCCAGTCCCACTGTCTCACTTCCAAAAGGATGGGCGCTCAGCCTTTCACGACATGCAGATGATTTACAGCCTTTATGAGGTTTCACGTTCATTTCGGAGTTCCTTTTGCCAAGTTTGCGTCTCTTGTAGGGCCTTTTCTCCCTTGGGTATAAATGTCTTCGGGCTGACCTGGCCCTGGCAGGGTTTTTGCTGCAACAGTGACACCTGTTGTTGAGGACAAAGTTGGCGATTTCTGCCAGAGGAGTCTCTGTGGGGCGAAGGTGGCTTTCAGATCTCCAATATCTGGAAGGATAAGTGGGCTCATTTTGCAGGAATCAGTACTGCTACGCTGAACAAGCAACATCAAACAAGAGGCCAGGGACCGGAAGAGAAAAACAAAGGGGAAAGAAAGATTTTCTGTGTTGAAAAACAAAGAGATCAAAGACCCGGCCAGCCTGGCACAAAGCCACCTGGCCAGGAAAGGCTGAATAAGAGCTGGCTCCTGACCCCAGGAATCCTGAGTGGTTACAGGGATCGGGTACTCCTCGGGGGCAGAGAGTGCCCTCCTTCTCTCCTAGGAGGCCAAGCCCAGCATCCTCAGAGCAGACCCTGACCCACCAAGGACCTGGTTTCTGCCGATGGATTTTCCCCAAGCAAAGAAGCACCCAAGGGCCACCTGCCACCCTCCTCAGCATAGGGCCTGGTGAGAAATGTCCTCTTTCTTCTGTTTTCCCTGCACTGGGAAAATAAGTGCTTGCTGTTTCCAGCTCATCAAGATTACACGGTCCTCATGTTCAAAGACACAGTACCCAGATTTCTTTAAAACCCTAGAAATTATAACAGGAAACATTTAAGATCAATACCCATTTCACACTTACCTGTAATCTTAGGGAATAATTCTATTATTGCTGATTTTAATGTGCCTTAACTTTTAATGAAGGCAGGCCTTGAAGTGTCGATGACAATATCAAATTCCTACCTTATATATATTTTTTAAAGTAGATACGTTTTTAAATGACCTGCTCTCAGGTAGTCACGTAAATACTTTCAAAATGATTATTTTGGGGTTCCAAAACTATCTTCTCACGTACATGGATAGTTTGACTCCCATAGGAAATCCATCAAATGAGTGTCACTAATACCTGAAACGGAGGACTTTGTTTTGTGGCGGGAGTGCTGGTCTAGGGATTAGCAGAAGCGGGCTGTGAGGATAGCTGAGCTGGGTGGCCTCCAGCAGGTGTCTTCACCTATCTGAGTCATAGTTCTCCACGTATCAAATCAGGAAATCAGAGCGTAATTCAAGAGTTTTCAAAGTGTCATAGAAATCTGTTTAGCCCTCTTTGCATATACCAAATTATCAGCAGAGAAGCCTAGTTTTAAAATTGGAAAAGATGGAGTCTTTACTTTTTCACCCAGAGCAGCCTTGAAAAAACTCCTTGGCAGCCCAAAGACCCTCATGTGGCAGTTTGCCAAGCACAGGGTAAGCTGCCCTGATCTTCTGTCCAGCCCCATGGAAGCCATGGTCCACGGGCAATGGCCACATTCCTGCGAGAACTTCAAGCTGCAGATCACTACGTGTGCATCCGCATCTGAGGGTGAGGATGACCCAGCCTGCGGAGGTGCTCCTGGTCATTATGAGAATCAAGGAGGACAGCTCATCTGAGAAAGTTTTAATCAATGCAAAAGACTAAATAATTCCCGCTTTTAAGTAAAACTGGAAATAATTTCACTTCCTTAGTCTTCCCTTTGCCCAACTATAAAATGAGAGATCAGATTAGGGGATCATTAATAATACCTTGTTACTTAGCATAACATGTTAAGCATGATCATTCCATTTGCTTTTTACATGTCTGTGGTGCCATCCCTAGGTCCATTTTCTGGCTGAAGAAACAGGTTCAGGGAGATTTTGGAGGTTGACCAGCAACCCTACGGGGATGGTTCTAAACCCCCATCCCTGTGACTCCTGGCCCAGCGCTTATTCATCACCCCCAAACGCCCTCCCTCCACGGTAGCCTCAAGCTCTGTAATTCTATGACTCCCTGAAACATTGCCCTCACACTCTTACAATGGAGACTTGCGGCTTTGCACGTGGATGTGAAACCAATAATATTGTGGTTACCACAGCACTCCCTTCTCAGGCGAGCATACATAAAATATAAGCATTCCTAATACACAGCAGCTGGACCCTAGCACAGGCTGCATCTTCAGGGAGGCTCTTTAAGGTGTTTCTGTCACGTCTTCCAGGGCCGTCTTGAACCCTCGACTCCAGACGTGGGGGGCTTCGTCAGTTCTGTCGGAATCTCTCAGGAATGCGCTTTCATTCCGCATCATACCTGGACTGGATATTACAGCACGAATTCAGTTTCCCATTTCCCATTTTCCTCTCTCGTTCATGATCATTTCACTGATTCCCCCTTATCACTTAATACATTTTCCTCATTATTGGCATCAGGGCTGAAGGCTGCAACACAAACACTGAAAGACCAAATCAAGACTTAAAAAAAAAAAAAAAAAAGAGCAAAATATTCCCATTTCAGATGGAGAAGCAGATGGGGCTCTTGGCACTTCAGAGGATTTAAATTGACCCTCTGCACCACGCAGGGGAAGACAGACTGTCACTGCTGACAAGGAAGCACGCAGAGACCTGCTTCCCCAACGAACATAGTTGCATTTTGGAGCTCTTTCTGTTGGCGGTGTATGACGAAAAGAAACCATATGATTTATCCTCACTCTCTTGGAACCTGAAAATGCAGCTGTGGGACCCAAGACTGTCCTGGATACAGACTTTGCACTCACCGCTTCCACCTTGGTGGTCTGGACCCATCCACCTCTGAGCCTTGGTTTTGCTATTTGAAGGTGGTAATAAAACCATCTGCCTCTCATCATTATTGCATGAAGGAAGGTGATTGCAGGTCAAAGTGCCCGGCACAGAGCCCTGCACATAATAGGTATTCAATACGTTGGGTTTCTTTTCCCTTTTTTTTTTCATACATGGCCAGAGATGTGATTTTTTGGAAGCTCTCTTTTCACAACTTTCTCTTTCACAGCTGGTAAAGATAAGGACCAGGTGGGTAGCTCTGACCTTCCCTTGGATGACATTTATAAAATAAGCACGATCTATACATAGGACAAGTGTGATCGGCATTTGAGACAGGAGTTCCTTATTTTAAACAGGTTTTGAGCTTGCCTGCAAATCTTTAAAATATGGGAAACTTGGACAACCTTTAGTCACAAATCTTGAAGCTGTCCTCCTGTTCAGTTATCAAAATATGTTCCAAAGCTCTATGTCTATCCATTTTCAGCTATTCTAAGCACTGACTTCTTTTGATTGGTGTGAACTGTTCATTTTAATAATAAAAAAATCTGCTTTGAACAAATCAAACTCTTTGTGCTTGTTACTTAAAAAAAAGAAAGAAAGAAAGAAAGAAATGGCATAAGCCAAGTGTAGCTAAGTTAAAGGATTACTTGATGATAAAATACTACAAACTCAAAGAAAGAAAATCCATTTGGGAAATTTATAAATGAAAGTGTTTATTAGAATGATTGTGAGAGAAGAAAAAGGATACAAAGAGAAAAAGCAATGAAAATAAAAGAAGAGAGAGAAAAATGTGAGGGTGAATATGCCCTCTTTGGACTTTCTGCTGGACATCGTACATCTCTGTTTCAAACCTGTCATGGGTGCCTCGTTGGCCATAAGATGAATTCAATCCTCAAGGTACAGCACATAGGGACTTTTCTGATTAGTCTGCCCAATGCTTTTCAACTCAATTTTTAATAATTCCCTAACTGTTCCTTCTATCTCAAACCATTCACACTTCCCAGACAATGCCCAGCATGGTAACTGGGCACATTGCACGTGCTCAGTGTCTGTTGTTTATCCAAACGAAAAGCTTAACAATCACTGTATTCAAGTCAATGGTTTATTAAGGATATAGACCACAGAAAATCTCAGAAATTCCATTTACTTCAAGAAACAGGAGTAAGAAGAGAGGCTGAGAACAGAACTGATTTGATACCCATACAGAGAGCTAGCCCCCCATCCACTCCACCCTGAGCACTAAGGCATCTACACTCTTCCATCCAGGTGGGAGTAAAGAAAGAGAAGGTAAAGTATGAGGCTATAGACAGAAGGAAAGGATGACATCAGCATAATGAAGAGGAGGTCCTCCCAAGATCCTTCTCTCCTTGGCTCACAAAACACTACAGGAAGAGATGGGAGAACCAATCTCTTGAGAATGGATGCGCCTGAGGAAAAAAAAAAACAGGTCCAAGGACACAGTCATATCCATCCAAACACCAATTACTCCAAGTGAAGCTTGCCAATTACTAAGCCATACACTCAGAATTTCAGACGGCTGTTTAGTACTTGACTCCTAAATCTAAGCAGAAAACCAAGAAGCACTAGACATTTGGGGGGCAGGAAGACAACTCAAAACTTAATAACAAGGAAAACAATATTAATTAAACATATTTTTTTTTTTTTTAATAATGCAGTTGACAAGAAAATTAGTTATTTCTGAGATATACATTTTAAAGTAATAACTAGGATTATTACTTATAACATTATACCAGAACATATAAGATTTTTAGAAATTTCATGTAATGTCTGAAACATTTATATTAACATATTTCCATACATATTTCCATACAAATACAAATATAAGATTTTTAGAAATTTCATGTAATGTCTGAAACATTTATATTAACATATTTCCATACATATTTCCATACAAATACAAATATAAGATTTTTAGAAATTTCATGTAATGTCTGAAACATTTATATTAACATATTTCCATACAAATAACCCAATGAAAGTTTAGTATTAGTTGTTTTGTTTGTTTTTTTATACTGCAGGTTCTTATTAGGCATCAGTTTCATACACATCAGTGTATACATGTCAATCCCAATTGCCCAATCCAGCACACCACCATCCCCACCTCACCGCAGTTTTCCCCCCTTGGTGTCCATATGACCATTCTCTACATTTGTGTCTCAACTTCTGCCCTGCAAACTGGCTCATCTGTACCATTTTTCTAGGTTCCGCATACATGCATTATATACGATATTTGTTTTTCTCTTTCTGACTTACTTCACTCTGTATGACAGTCTCTAGATCCATCCATGTCTCAACAAATGACTCAATTTCGTTCCTTTTTATGGCTGAGTAATATTCCATTGTATATATGTACCACAACTTCTTTATCCATTCGTCTGTTGATGGGCATTTAGGTTGCTTCCATGACCTGGCTATTGTAAATAGTGCTGCAATGAACATTCGGGTGCATGTGTCTTTTTGAATTACGGTTTTCTCTGGGTATATGCCCAGTAGTGGGATTGCTGGGTCATATGGTAATTCTATTTTTAGTTTTTTAAAGGAACCTCCATACTGCTCTCCATAGTGGCTGTATCAATTTACATTCCCACCAACAGTGCAAGAGGGTTCCCTTTTCTCCACACCCTCTCCAGCATTTGTTGTTTGTAGATTTTCTGATGATGCCCATTCTAACAGGAGTGAGGTGATACCTCATTGTAGTTTTGATTTGCATTTCTCTAATAATTAGTGATGTTGAGCATCTTTTCATGTGCTTCGTGGCCATCTGTATGTCTTCTTTGGAGAAATGTCTATTTAGGTCTTCTGCCCATTTTTGGATTGGGGTGTTTGTTTCTTTGATATTGAGCTGAATGAGCTGTTTATATATTTTGGAGATTAATCCTTTGTCCGTTGATTCATTTGCAAATATTTTCTCCCATTCTGAGGGTTGTCTTTTCGTCTTGTTTATGGTTTCCTTTGCTGTGCAAAAGCTTTGAAGTTTCATTAGGTCCCATTTGTTTATTTTTGTTTTATTTCCATTACTCTAGGAGGTGGATCAAAAAAGATCTTGCTGTGATTTATGTCAAAGAGTGTTCTTCCTATGTTTTCCTCTAAGAGTTTTATAGTGTCCAGTCTTATATTTAGGTCTCTAATCCATTTTGAGTTTATTTTTGTGTATGGTGTTAGGGAGTATTCTAATTTCATTCTTTTACATGTAGCTGTCCAGTTTTCCCAGCACCACTTATTGAAGAGACTGTCTTTTCTCCATTGTATATCTTTGCCTCCTTTGTCATAGATTAGTTGACCATAGGTGCGTGGGTTAATCTCTGGGCTTTCTATCTTGTTCCATTGATCTATGTTTCTGTTTTTGTGCCAGTACCATACTGTCTTGATTACTGTAGCTTTGTAGTATAGTCTGAAGTCTGGGAGTCTGATTCCTCCAGCTCCATTTTTTTCCCTCAAGACTGCTTTGGCTATTCGGGGTCTTTTGTGTCTCCATACAAATTTTAAGATGATTTGTTCTAGCTCCGTAAAAAATGCCATTGGTAATTTGATAGGGATTGCATTGAATCTGTAGATTGCTTGGGTAGTATACTCATTTTCACAATGTTGATTCTTCCAACCCAAGAACATGGTATATCTCTCCATCTGTTGGTATCATCTTTAATTTCTTTCATCAGTGTCTTATAGTTTTCTGCATACAGGTCTTTCGTCTCCCTAGGTAGGTTTATTCCTAGGTATTTTATTCTTTTTGTTGCAATGGTAAATGGGAGTGTTCCATAATTTCTCTTTCAGATTTTTCATCATTAGTGTATAGGAATGCAAGAGATTTCTGTGCATTAATTTTGTATCCTGCAACTTTACCATATTCATTAATCAGCTCTAGCAGTTTTCTGGTGGCAGTTTTAGGATTCTCTATGTATAGTATCATGTCATCCGCAAACAGTGACAGTTTTACTTCTTCTTTTCCAATTTGTATTCCTTTTATTTCTTTTTCTTCTCTGATTGCCGTGGCTAGGACTTCCAGAACTATGTTGAATAATAGTGGTGAGAGTGGACATCCTTGTCTCGTTCCTGATCTTAGAGGAAATGCTTTCAGTTTTTCACCATTGAGAACCATGTTGGCTGTGGGTTTGTCATATATGGCCTTTATTATGTTGAGGTAGGTTCCCTCTATGCCCACTTTCTGGAGAGTTTTTATCAGAAATCGGTGTTGAATTTTGTCAAAAGCTTTTTCTGCATCTATTGAGATGATCATATGGTTTTTATTCTTCAATTTGTTAATATGGTGTATCACATTGATTGATTTGCGTATATTGAAGAATCCTTGCATCCCTGGGATAAATCCCACTTGATCGTGGTGTATGATCCTTTTAATGTGTTGCTGGATTCTGTTTGCTAGAATTTTGTTGAGGATTTTTGCATCTATATTCATCAGTGATATTGGTCTGTAATTTTCTTTTTTTGTAGTGTCTTTGTCTGGTTTTGGTATCAGGGTGATGGTGGCCTCATAGAATGAGTTTGGGAGTGTTCCTTCCTCTGCAATTTTTTGGAAGAGTTTGAGAAGGATGGGTGTTAGCTCTTCTCTAAATGTTTGATAGAATTCACCTGTGAAGCCATCTGGTCCTGGACTTTTGTTTGTTGGAAGATTTTTAATCACAGTTTCAATTTCATTACTTGTGATTGGTCTGTTCATATTTTCTGTTTCTTCCTGATTCAGTCTGGGAAGGTTATACCTTTCTAAGAATTTGTCCATTTCTTCCAGGTTGTCCATTTTATTGGCATAAAGTTGCTTGTAGTAGTCTCTTAGGATGCTTTGTATTTCTGTGGTGTCTGTTGTAACTTCTCCTTTTTCATTTCTGATTTTATTGATTTGAGTCCTCTCCCTCTTTTTCTTGATGAGTCTGGCTAATGGCTTATCAATTTTGTTTATCTTCTCAAAGAACCAACTTTTAGTTTTATTGATCTTTGCTATTGTTTTCTTTGTTTCTATTTCATTTATTTCTGCTCTGATCTTTATGATTTCTTTCCTTCTGCTAACTTTGGGTTTTGTTTGTTCTTCTTTCTCTAGTTTCTTTAGGTGTAAGGTTAGATTGTTTACTTGAGATTTTTCTTGTTTCTTTAGGTAGGCTTGTATAGCTATAAACTTCCCTCTTAGAACCGCTTTTGCTGCATCCCATAGGTTTTGGGTCGTCGTGTTTTCATTGTCATTTGTCTCTAGGTATTTTTTGATTTCCTCTTTGATTTCTTCAGTGATCTCTTGGTTATTTAGTAACGTATTGTTTAGCCTCCATGTGTTTGTCCTTTTTACGTTTTTTTCCCTGTAATTCATTTCTAATCTCATAGCGTTGTGGTCAGAAAGATGCTTGATATGATTTCAATTTTCTTAAATTTACTGAGGCTTGATTTGTGACCCAAGATGTGATCTATCCTGGAGAATGTTCCGTGCGCACTTGAGAAGAACGTGTAATCTGCTGTTTTTGGATGGAATGTCCTATATATATCAATTAAATCTATCTGGTCTATTGTGTCATTTAAAGCTTCTGTTTCCTTATTTATTTTCATTTTGGATGATCTGTCCATTGGTGTAAGTGAGGTGTTAAAGTCCCCCACTATTATTGTGTTACTGTCGATTTCCTCTTTTATAGCTGTTAGCAGTTGCCTTATGTATTGAGGTGCTCCTATGTTGGGTGCATATATATTTATAATTGTTATATCTTCTTCTTGGATTGATCCCTGGATCATTATGTAGTGTCCTTCCTTGTCTCTTGTAACATTCTTTATTTTAAAGTCTATTTTATCTGATATGAGTATAGCTACTCCAGCTTTCTTTTGATTTCCATTTGCATGGAATATCTTTTTCCATCCCCTCACTTTCAGTCTGTATGTGTCCCTAGGTCTAAAGTGGGTCTCTTGTAGACAGCATATATATGGGTCTTGTTTTTGTATCCATTCAGCCAGTCTATGTATTTGGTTGGGGCATTTAATCCATTCACGTTTAAGGTAATTATCGATATGTATGTTCCTATGACCATTTTCTTAATTGTTTTGGGTTTGTCTTTGTAGGTCCTTTTCTTCTCTTGTGTTTCCCACTTAGAGAAGTTCCTTTAGCATTTGTTGTAGAGCTGGTTTGGTGGTGCTGAATTCTCTTAGCTTTTGCTTGTCTGCAAAGCTTTTGATTTCTCCATCAAATCTAAATGAGATCCTTGCCGGGTAGAGTAATCTTGGTTGTAGGTTCTTCCCTTTCATCACTTTAAGTATATCATGCCACTCCCTTCTGGCTTGCAGAGTTTCTGCTGAGAAATCAGCTGTTAACCTTATGGGAGTTCCTTTGTATGTTATTTGTCGTTTTTCCCTTGCTGCTTTCAATAATTTTTCTTTGTCTTTAATTTTTGCCACTTTGATTACTATGTGTCTCGGCGTGTTTCTCCTTGGGTTATTCTGTATGGGACTCTCTGCACTTCCTGGACTTGGGTGGCTATTTCCTTTCCCATGTTAGGGAAGTTTTCGACTATAATCTCTTCAAATATTTTCTCTGGTCCTTCTCTCTCTCTTCTCCTTCTGGGACCCCTATAATGCGAATGTTGTTGCGTTTAATGTTGTCCCAGAGGTCTCTTAGGCTGTCTTCATTTCTTTTCATTCTTTTTTCTTTAGTCTGTTCTGCAGCAGTGAATTCCACCATTCTGTCTTCCAGGTCACTTATCCGTTCTTCTGCCTCAGTTATTCTGCTATTGATTCCTTCTAGTGTAGTTTTCATTTCAGTTATTGTATTGGTGATCTCTGTTTGTTTGTTCTTTAATTCTTCTAGGTCTTTGTTAATCATTTCTTGCATCTTCTCAATCTTTGCCTCCATTCTTATTCCGAGGTCCTGGATCATCTTCACTATCATTATTCTGAATTCTTTTTCTGGAAGGTTGCCTATCTCCACTTCATTTAGTTGTTTTTCTGGGGTTTTTTCTTGTTCCTTCATCTGGTGCATAGCCCTCTGCCTTTTCATCTTCTCTATCTTTCTGTAACTGTGGTTTTTGGTCCACAGGCTGCAGGATCGTAGTTTTTCTTGCTTCTGTTGTCTGCCCTCTGGTGGTTGAGGCTATCTAAGAGGCTTGATGGGAGGCTCTGGTGGTGGGTAGAGCTGACTGTTGCTGTGGCGGTCAGAGCTCAGTCAACATATTTTTAAAGTTTCTTCATTGTAGAAGAAACTTTAAAAATATACTTAATTAATATTCTCAAAGAGATAAGATATTATTGCAATGAAACAAGAACAGTATGCTGTTAGACATGAATAATCAGAGAACAGAGCTCTTAGAAATTAAAACTATAATCCACAAAGTTAAAAACACAATAAAAGGGTTGGAAGTTAAATTTGAGAAAATCTCCCAGAAAAATGTAACAAAAATTATGGGACGGGAAATAGGTGAAGATAAGAAATTAAGAGGATTTGTCTGAGAAATCAAACATCTCAATAGCAGGAGTTACAGAAAGCACAAACAGAGTAAATAGAAGGGAAGAATTATTAAAGAAATAATAAAAGAAAATGTCTCAGAACCAAAGGACTTCAGTTCCTATTGAGTGACTGTGGTGGGTGGATTATAGCCACCCACCCCCCCAAACAGTATCTATGTCCTAATACCTGGAACCTATAATGTTGTATGTTGGGTTTTTATTTCAAGTATTTGAAAATGTGATTGAGTTAAGGACCTTGAGTTGGGGAGATTATCCTGGATTATCCAGGTGGGCCCTAAATGCAATCCCTTGTGCATTCATAAGAGGAAAGCAGAAGGAGATTTGACACATACCGAAGAGAAGGCACTTTGACCACAGAGGCAAAGACCGGAGTGATGCAACCACAAGCCAAGGAATGATGGTAGCCACCAGAAGCTGGGAGAGGCCAGGATGGAACCCTGTCAGCACTTTGGTTTCAGCTCAGTGACACTGATTTCAGACCATTGGCCACCAGAGCTTGAGAGAAAAAATTTCTTTTTTTAAGCCACCCAGTTAGTGAAGTCACAGGAAACTAATAAAGTGACCTACTCAATAAATGGAGAAAAGTATACATATGTGTGTGTGTATATATATATATATATATATATATATATATATATATATAGCAAAAAGCACCGTAGCAAAATTTCACAATGCCAAGCTTAAAGATAAGAGATTAAAAGCTTTCAGAGAGAAGAAAAAAATATCTTTGAAGGAACAGGACTCAGATAGGAATTATAATAATAATTACTACAATCCAATGCAGCAATATCCACAGAACTTAACATTCTGAGATTAAAATAATTTCTGATCTACAATTCTGTATCCAACCAAAGTAAAATATTAGTCACAAATAATTATATTTTGGCATGCAGTACCTCACTAGATGAACCTCTTCTGCACATTTTCTTGGGAAGATCCTGGAGGATATACTCAAATGAAGATGGAAACTCCAGAAAATGAGGAAATCATGAAGTCTAGAAGGAAGGTAAGCCAAATTAGGTGTAACAAAAATGAGTTCCGAGAAAATTGGTGAAGGCAAGTTCCGAGATGACCGCTGGACCACAGATTCAACACAGAACCGTCCATGTTAGAGCAGGAGGATAGAAGTTCTCACAAGGATGTCTCAACACCAGTGGAGTCCATATATTTACTATGCATTGGATGATACTGGATGGGATGCTAAACCCCTTTTTCAAGAAGAATTATTGATAGGTTAATAGAAAAAGAATATTTTTTATCAAAGGTATGTGTGGTAGACATAGAATATAACACCTAAAACCTCATGTCCATGATTGAAATCAATACAGAAGGTCTTAAACTTTAAAAAAATTGAATAAATATATATTATTTCAAAATCTGAAGTTTTAAACCAGAAGATATAACCAGAAGAGTTTGAAGTAGATGACTCTGTGGCCCAGAGCCCAGGCTACAGTTTTTCCTAAGCTTTTATTACTCTGATTTTTGTAGGCCATGCACATTTTTTACTATGAATTAAAAAAAAAAAAAAAGGAAGAAATTCATGGGCTTTCTCTCTATAAATAGAGTACTAATCCAGTTTCTACAGGACAGTAATTGTGTTAGGTATTTATATATATACATACGTATGTTCTGTTAATTCCTCTCCACACTAACAAAATATAGTTGGCAAATGCCAATTAAAGATGAAGAAACCAAAGCTTAGAGAAATGAGGTCATATATCCAAGGTGGTAGAATAAGGAAGCCCATGAATCATGACCTCCTAATACAATGTATTGTATCCTATCAATCCAGGTCTCTTCGATTTGGACTCCACGTAGCGAGATGAACCTTATTCTCTTGACTTCCGTAAGCTCATTCTCTTCCCATCAGCTCTCACCTTCCTTGCTTCACAGCACAGGGATAAAGGGCATCTGCAAATATTAACTTCATCAGGATGGCCAGCATTCCCAAGGAGGCTTTGCAGGCAACAGACTCAGTCTCCACCTTCCATCTGTCCAGATGGGTCCTGGGCTGGCCAGGCCCTGAGACCGAATAAAGGCCAAAGGCAGCCAGACCTTAGCATGACCTTGAGTGAGGCTGATTCCTGCCTCGTTGTTTATTCAGGCAAAGAAGACACATGTGCTCTTCTCTGACCTGCTGAGTAAACGAAGTAAGAGCACAAGATGTGCCACATCCCATCCTTGCCCTCAAGACGTCCACGGGCAGAAACTAGATATCCACTGAGAGCTAGTAAAAACACATTTTAGAATCTAAAATTGTGGAGCTTAGAGGAAGGAAAAATCACTTTTGGCTGAAACATCAGAAAAGGCTTCATGGCGATAGTAGCATTTAATCTGGGCTCTAATGAACAGACAATTTCAATTATGCCCCTGGATTCCCAGTGTGAAATGCCTCAGTCCTGTCCTGACACCCGTCCCCAAGGCAGGCCTGACAGCTTCCTCCTCTGAACCTGCAGTGCCCTCTGCAGACATGTGTCCTAACACCCATGACACTGTTGGGCACTGAGTCCCTCAGGGCTTGGGAATCGTCTTAACCAAAGACTAAAGGTAGCTTGGCATTTATAAGCATCTATTAAAAATACTTGCCAAATGAAAGCAAAAAATGCATGCCTGTTCTGGCCTATCAACTCAGCTCCTATCAGAATCTCTGGCTGTTTAACTGAGGCACTGGAATTTCAGAGGGGTAGAGCCCATTTTAATAAAATGCATTTCAACATGATTCCGGGGGGCCCTGCTGAGTGCTGGGCTTGAGGACACGGGCTGAGATGAAGGGCCATGGTCCTTTTTCAGTCTCGCTAGTTACCAGATTGGTCCAGGAGAACACGGAGTTTCCAATGGCTGACAAGTGCTGTTTTCAATCTGTCATTTCAAAGAATGTTTTCGAAATACATACACACTGCTATATTTAAAATAGATAACCAACAAAGACTGTATAGCACAGGGAACTCTGCTCAATATTCTGTAATAACCTAAACGGGAAAAAAAACTTGAAAAAGAATAAATACATGTATATGTATAACCAAATCTCTTTGCTGTACACCTGAAACTAACACAACATTGATAATCAACTATACTCCAATACAAAATAAAAATTTTTTAAAAAGAATGGGAAAAATACAATGTAAGTGGAAATGAAGGTGTTTTCCTTCTTAATTCATGACTGACCCTTTCTCCTGGGACTCCTAACTCCCTTGGAGGCTGGAAACTTGAATACCAAACAACTTTGATATATTACTGGGGGTTCAATGGCTCCCAAGTGAAAAGACAGATCTTCAAAAGTGAAAACCCCAGCCCTTGGGGCTGGTACTGCAGGCCTGAGAATTGCAACCAGAATGGAATAGTTAAGGGGTGTGTGTGTGTGTGTGTGTGTGTGTGTGTGTGTGTGTGTGTGTGAATGTTTGTCTTTGGGAGCATTTTTCCTGATGTTGGGGAAAAGAAGGGTTTATTTTTCCACTGCCATTCACACCAGCTGCCATGAAGCAGCAGTAAAGGCCCCCTGGTGCAAAACTCTGGCCATAGATCATGGCGCCAGCCCCAGCTGCAGATGGACCCAGCAGCTGGCCGGAGAGGTGCTGAGCTCACCCCCCTCCCAGGCTCCCTCGCCTCCCTTCCCAGATTTATGAAGCAGGAAGCAGCCAGCCAAAAAAGCTAAAGACAAAAAGCCCAACTGCTCCTCTTTTTCTTTTTTTTTTTCCTTAAAGCCAACACACCTAACATCGTTCCTTAGCCACTAACTAGTGCAAGTGTCTGCCACCTGCAGGTGTCAGGAAGCCAACACCTTGGACCCAGAAGACAGCAACGTGTGCAGATGCTGTTAGGAAGTTCCAAGTCCTCAGAGTTTCCCATCATCGGGGTCTAGGAAAGGTTGAGAGACAGTAGTCACATTTACCGCACAGCCACTCCGAGCTGGACTTGTGAAAGACTTTTACACTGAATCACCAAGTGATACTTGGGAGAGAAAAGGTTAAGGTGAGCTGAACATCGTGCCCAGATTGACATAGTCAAGAGTTGCTTCCCACTGGGGGCTCAGGGCTGGGTTTTATGCCACTTATTTTTATTTTTATTGAAGTATAATTTATTTACAATGTTGTGTTAGTTTCAGGTTAGTTTCACAGCAAAGTGATTCAGTTATATATATTCTTTTTTAGATTCTTTTCCCTTATAGATTATTACAAGATATTGAGTGTATTTCCCTGGGCTATACAGTAGGTCCTTGTTGGTTACCTATTTAATACATAGTAGTATGTGTATGTTAATCCCAAACTCCCTCCCCCCCTTCCCCCTTTGGTAACCACAAGTTTGTTTGCTTGTTTGTTTATAAATTTATTTATTTATTTATTTTTGGCTGTGTTGGGTCTTCATTGCTGCGTGCGTGCTTTCTCTAGTTGCGGCGAGCGGGGGCTACTCTTCGTTGCAGTGCGCGGGCTTCTCATTGTTGCGGCTTCTCTTGTCGTGGCGCACAGGCTCTAGGCGCAAGGGCTTCAGTAGTTGTGGTACGCAGGCTCAGTACTTGTGGCATGCGGGCTCTAGAGCGCAGACTCAGTAGTTGTGGCTTGCGGGCTCTAGAGAGCAGGCTCAGTAGTTGTGGCGCACGGGCTTAGTTGCTCCGCGGCATGTGGGATCTTCCTGGACCAGGGCTCGAATCCGTGTCCCCTGCATTGGCAGGCAGATTCTTAACCACTGCGCCACCAGAGAAGCACAGCATTAGGCCAGGTGCATGGATTTTCAAACAGAAGGGGTCTGAAACATGTCTCAAAGCCCAGGTACAGAAGCAGCTACCTAACACTCAGGTAGAAAGAGCAGAGCGTCAGAGGAGTGGTTGGCGACATTGCCTCAATCAGATACCGTCGTCAGAGGCTGGGGTTCTGTGTGTGTCCGATAGGGTTGTGATGGACGTGACTTTTACTTGGGCCATTGTTATAAAATGGGTTTCCCTTCCTTTACACTGAATTGGAGTTAGTGGGTTACTAGTTTCTCTCGCTCCCAGATTATGACTTCCTTTTGCAGAGGTCAGCTGTATCATCCTTATGTCCAGCATTAAGTAAGCCCTCGCCAGTAGTTAGTAAACAGATGGTAATTGAATGGATATTTGAAATGCAACATTGTTGAGCGCTCTTATCCCTCAAGCTTGAGGGATAATAATATTTTTTTTTTTTACAGTTGAAGGTTGAAGATCCAAAAATAACACCCTATAGTCAAACCAAGCTATTGAAAAATAAATAACTTGGCTGTTTCCGAATGGAGTAAAATTGGTCTCTCTAATATGGTGCACCTGTTGTTTTCTCTAAGCCCTGGAGCTCTGGTTCTCAACTGTGGCTGCACCTTTGTTTCGTCAGGGGCTGAAAAGAAAATACTGTACCTACATCTCAGCCCCAGAGATTCTGACTTGATTCTCTGGGACACGGCCCTGTTGTTGACAGGCTCAAAAGCTGCCTGGATTCTAATGGTCAATCAAGATTGAGAACCACCGAAGGAGAGGGCTACACAGTCCTTGTCTGAGTAATCGGCCACCAGATTCCAACCATTTGCCTCTGGACCCACTAAGAAATCAAACTTTCTGCTTATGTAGGTACTGGGTAGAAAGAACTCAGCCATTAAAGTCATACAGATATGAACGGAATTTTTGAATTTGATAAAAAAATATATTTTAAACTTGTCAAAAGGAGGGATTACACCCCAACTACCATTGTATTTCTTGGGACACTCTACACATAGTAGGCACTCATTAAACACTTATAGAATTTAAATAAAATAAGAATCATGACTCTTTATACTGCTGTCGCAGACTTCCTCTAAAATCTCTGACATTAACTTCAATGGGAAGAAGCCATGAGTGGCTATGACAGCCAACAGCTGTAGCCTTGCTAGGACAACAGTCTAGGCACTGCATAGCTCCATTAAAAAAAAAATCACATTGTAAAGAAGATGTGGTATATATATATGCAATGGAATATTACTCAGCCATAAAAAAGAATGAAATAATGCCATTTGCAGCAGTATCAATGGACCTAGAGATTATCATACTAAGAGAAATAAACCAGACAGAGAAAGACAAATATCATATGATATCCCGTGTATGTGGAATCTAAAAAAAAAAGATACAAATGAACTTATTTACAAAACAGACACAGACCTACAGACATAGAAAACAAACTTATGGTTACCAAAGGGGAAAGGTGAGGGAGGGATAAGTTATTAGGAGTATGGGATTAACAGATACTCACTACTGTATATAAAATAGATAAACAACAAGGACCTACTGAACAGCACAGGGAACTATACTCAATATTTTGTAATAACCTATAAGGGAAAAGAATCTGAAAAAGAATACATATATCTGAATCACTGTGCTGTACACCTGAAACTGAAACACTATAAATCAACTATACTTCAATTAAAAAAATTTTTTTTTAATTCACATTGTAGGGCCCGAGAGCTTGGTGGTTGCAGTTTAGCTACGAGGCTCGTCCCAATGTCTGGCTCCAGCAAAGTCAGGGTTTAGGGCTCCTGGAGAATCAGGCATGCAGCTGTCAAAGTTCACTATTTTCTCAGCATCCAAGGGCAGGCAGTCAACTGCATTGGTATAATGGAGATCAGGGCGACAGTGCAGGTGCCACAGATGGACCCCCATGTGCATGTGCTTTTATGTGTCCAGACAGGACATTCCACAAGGCCAGAACCAACCCCCATCCAAGGAAATAACAATCATGATCTTGAGTCCACAGGGCTGGGATTAAGATAGTGCAAGCCCAGGGGCTGTCAGTGGAACATTCTGTTGCCTCAGTGGTTTGGGGCTTCTCTCGGGGACACCCACACTTCACCCTTTGTGTACAGGCTCAGTTGTCCTCCCATCAGCCCTAGACACCAGATTTAAGCACAAGGAGGACACCTGCTCTTAACAGCAAATTACTTGGTGATCATTACCCAATATCTAATAAAGTGAGACCTTTAAACAGGCTGAAGAGAAACAGATGTTTCCAGGATTTAATGAAGGGGAGTCACGCACCATCGTACCGCAGAACCCAGTCCCATGCATCATAAAGCGGCCAAACATCCTCGCTGGGTGTTTGGATAAGCTCGGTGGGAATGGCCCCTGGTCAGCTTGAGTTGAGTCCAGTGCAAGCTCAGCTAAACATCACACGCTCACAAATACACACCTGTCTTGTATGTGTGCACGCACAACCACCCAGTGCCCAGGCTGCCTGCGGGCAACAGTTAAATAAACTCACTGCCACGAACGACCTTCAAAAAGGAACCAACCCACTGCTGACATCTGAAGCCTGGATACATTGAGTGCACTCAGGCCAGGGGTTACAGAGGAAAAGAACCAACTCTGCAGCCAGTCATACCCAGGGTCCGCCTCTCATGAGCTGCAGAGACGGGGACAAATTATTTATCTTGAGGCTCTATTTCCTCATCTGTGGAATTAGATGAGCAAATATTACAAGACCTAAAGAATTCAATTTGTGGATTGCTGAGTTGTGAAATACTATTGTATAAAGCAGGTGAGCCCTAGGAAAGTTTTTTAAATGACCAAGGAGCCTGTAAGTCAAGATAAAGTCTCCCCTCATCCATCCTGTTGCATGTTTTCTCCTTTCGCAGTGGAGCCCCCATGCACCAGCCCCTAGCTCCTCGATCAGTTTTCCAGAGTCACGCTCCTGGATGCGGGGCACCCCTGAGTGGGGCAGGGCCCTACTGACCTGTGCTCCGGGGGTGCAGGGCGAGTGGGCGGCGCAGCTGCTCCCCAGATGTGCAGAGGGAAGGCACCTGCTGCAGCCAGTCTTGTTTTCTTCCTCCTATCAGTCTGTGTGGCCTCCTAGCCTCTATCCAGACTGGCCATGAGGTAGTGTCCCCCCGAACCCTGCACAATATCTGGGCTCTGGGTAAAAACCTGGTTTAGCAACACACACCGGAGCTCAGCCATTTCCCCAGGTGGCTTCTCTCACCTGCCACGCATGCTTTTAGCTCTCTTTAGCTCACCTTGCCTCCCACCCAGGTGGACCCTAATCCTTCCAACCCCACACAGCCTGGGACAATCCATCTGTCCATCCAATCCGACTTCTCTGAGCTATGCTGCCTTAGCCCACTTCCCTCCACTAGGTCATCGTAGTAAGTGACCAAGCATCACCTCGGTGCTGCACTCCCACTCCAAACGAGGCACCTCCGCCCCGGCCAGCAGTCTGTGAGCGAACACGGCCTGTCCAGCAGCTGGCAGGCTTCTCATCCGAGCCAACTCCTGGTACACAAACTGCTTGTCTGTCATCTTCAGTATGATAGCCGTTGCTTTGTGTGTGTGTGTGTGTGTGTGTGTGATCACGCACGTACACACATGTCAGTGTCTGCACAAAATGAAAGCCGCCCAACTATCTCCGTCCCAATTACCCCTCCAAAATTCTAATGTTCTGGTCGGTTCTCATCAGCACCGTGGGCATCATCTTCTCTTCTCATGCTCAGTCCTTGTCTCTCCCGACGGAACACCTAAGGGGAAATGGGAACACTTCCAAAACACCCAACATGCAGTCACGTGGTCACTCCCTTTTACAGCCAAGGACTCTGCAGGATAGAGATTATGATCTTCATCTTAATCATCACATTTGTTGAGGTTTACTATGTGCATTCACTGTTTCAAACATCTTTGCCTGCCTGCCTGATCTCATTGAACAAACACTAGGGATGGAGTTCAGAGAGGGTCTGATGGGGCCGAAGTAGCCCAGGTAGCAGGGGGTCAACCAGGCCTGGAGGCCCCTAATTTGTCTGTGACTTCACTTCCAGCTACAGAAGGGCACAGACATGAGACCACTTCTGTCCTGCAATTTAGAAGGCCCAGGAGACTTTTCAAATGCATCTTTCTCTGGGAAACAACAGGCTTGTCAGTGACCTCAGAATTCCCAGCCCTGATGAAAACCACACGTGATTCCTTCTTCCAGAAAAGCCTCATTCTGGCTTGTGGCCCTGCTCTCCTGGCAACCTCGGCAGAAGCCATCTTCTTGGCCTCACTTGTGACATAATAAATCTTGAGACTTAACTAGATTATTGTATCTATGGGCACATATATTTAGCTTGGAAGGAATACTAGAAATTTGAGATTCAACATCTAAAGGGCAAAGTGATACATTTTGGCCTCAGAGTATCTTCTTTCACTCCAGGAACAGCACAGAATCGATGTGGTTCCAGAATTGATCTGGAACTAGATGTGGAAACAGACACTGGGTCCTGTGCTCCTTCACACACACACACACACACACACACAAGGCCAAGCCTTTCTGGAACAAACAAACAAAGAAGCCAGGATATCATAACCTCCGAGGTAACCTCTAGGGCCTCTGCGTCTTTGCAGAACTTTCACAAATGTGATCTCATGTGAATCTCATGGTGACTCAGTGAGGGGGCTAGGGAAACAGTGAACCCACATTTGTCAGGTAGAGAAATCTGCTCAGAGGGTGAACGAACTGCTCTGGATTTGTGGCAAAACTAGAATCATGCCTTGACCTCTGGCTTCCGGTCCCACATTCTTTTATACTACAACGCTCAGAAATCATTGTAATTCACGAACAGCAGTCACAGTGGTAGTAACAATATAGTAATAACACCAGGAGAAGCAGTTGCATTGGAAGACATATTAATAGCAGAAACAGCAGCAAAGGTAGAATTATTGAAGTATTCGAAATAACAGCAGCCGAGGTGTTAACAGTAGTGACAGGAGCTTAAGAGCTAACAGCAGTATGAGGGCAACGGTAATTAACATAGTATGCGTCACATTAACGGTAGTATTTGTATGGAAGTATTTACATAAACAACTTCCATAGAAGTAGAGAAACCATTAGAAAAGTGTGTTACCCATCACACCTTCATTACTAAAACTACCCGTTATACTTGCTAACAGAGTGTAGTTATAAGAATAATGGCAGCAAGAGTGAAAACTACACAGTTTATTGGCATCTACTGTGGGTCTGGCTCTCCACAGGCATAATTCCTAAACTCTGTCATGATTCTACAGTGTATGAATCATTATCCCACTTTCCAGACAAGGACAGATCAGCTCAATAAAGTAACTCAACCAAGGCCAAACTTTTAATAGGGAATAGAGTCAGGATTTGAATTCAAGTCAGAACAAATCTAAGGCTTATGCTCCACATACCTTGGAACGCACATTTATAAATCAAGAACTGAAGATAGGACATGGACAAATAGAAATACACTAGTGGCAGAATTTTAAGTCACTTCCATCATGACGGAAAAGGTAAAAGTAGACAAAACACATCCCAAAGAGGAGTCTTAAATAAAATGTTAATATGGTGAAGAGAATCAATTCATGTCTAACATATGCCATGGGAACAGAAGATAGGTAAACAGTTTCAAGTGTCTGTGTAACAGCCCTTTAAAATGAATTGAAAAAAGAATATAGATATGTACATATATATATGTATAACGGACTCACTTCGCTGTATACCTGAAACTTACACAATATTATATGTTGACTATACTTCAATTTTAAAAAATGGACCTCTTATGAGGTCACAAGAAAAAAACTCATTAAATCCCCAAAGAGTAGAAATGCTATATAAAACGATAGAAAAAACACAGAAATTAAAAAACAAAGTTAGAGGGCTTCCCTGGTGGCGCAGTGGTTGAGAATCTGCCTGCTAATGCATGGGACACGGGTTCGAGCCCTGGTCTGGGAAGGTCCCACATGCCGCGGAGCAACTAGGCCCGTGAGCCACAACTACTGAGCCTGCGCGTCTGGAGCCTGTGCTCCGCAACAAGAGAGGCCGCGATAGTGAGAGGCCCGCGCACCGCGATGAAGAGTGGCCCCCGCTTGCCGCAACTAGAGAAAGCCCTTGCACAGAAACGAAGACCCAACACAGCCAAAAATAAATAAATAAATAAATAAGCAAATATGGTTAAGAAAAATATATTTAAAAGAAAACAAACAAAAAAAAAGTTAGAAAATAAAACTAATCATAAAATCCTTTCATGAGGAAATTTAAGAAATTCCATTTAACAATACTTTGGTCAAAGAGTAAATCCAAACCTCAAAACTGAAAGTGTGAAGTATCTGGACATAAGGACAGTGAGAACGTGAAATGCCAGAATCACAGAACACGACTGTAAGGTTCTCAGAGGGCATTTCTCTGCCATAATCACGCATGTTAATCGGAAAGTAAAAATGGAAATGCGTTATTTAATTATTTAATGCAAGAAACTAGAAAAACATAAGAAAGATAAAATTAAGGAAAGCAGAACAAAAGAATTAATAAAGATAAAAGCAGAAGTTATTTACTTAGGAAAAAAAGTAGTAGCATTAATAAATAAAATGAAGAAAAAACATTAAATAATGTTTAAAAGCCAACTCCTGGTTTAAAGAGCAACCATAACAATAAAATGATGAACCATTAATAATAAGAATTATAGACTTAAGGGGGAAGTGAAAAAAGATAAAGCACATTGTGCAAAACTTTACACAAATCAATGTAAAGACCTGAGATAGAATATACGTGACCCAACTGATTCCAAAAGAAAGAAAACATTCTAAATAGTCCAGTTAATAGAGAACCAACGAAGTCCTAGAAAATTAACTGCCTTCCCATAAAAGAGCACCAGGCCCTGTCATTCTCAAAGTAGATTTCTAACAAATCTTTGAGAAAGAAGTTATTAGAATAACATTAAGTTTTTCTCATCAGAAGGAGGAGGAGGAGGATGGAAGAGGGAGAAGGGGAAGAAAAGTTCCCAAATCATTTTGTAAAGCAGCAAAACATGAAAACAAACCCAACCAAGATGAGAAAGGAAAACTGTGGGCCAACTCTACTTAAAAATAATTACATTAAATTTCTTAATATATATTAGCAAACATAATCCAGAGGCCTATTCAAAGTCTAGCACCATGAAGAGCTATAGTTCATTCTAGAATGCAAGGGTGATTCAACATTAGAGAACTTACCACACCATTCTCCATTTGAATGGACCAAAGGGGAAAAAAAACATATATCATCTTTTCCATAAGTTTGGAAGAGCTCTTTGATAAAATTAAAATTCCATTCTTGATTTAAAACTCTTAATGAAAAATAGGATTGGGCAAGAGTGTGAAGTTTTTTCCACTTACAAACTTTTTAAAACTTTTCTTGGACTAGATGAAAGTTATCTTCCAGGACAAAATTCCGCCTGCTCTGCTGGGTGATGCAGGTGTTGGTGTGGTACGGGGCTCAGATTTGAAGCGTTTTACAAATATATGATAAACCTCACTGTGTCTCATAAACGCAAGAGTAGCGAAAGTTTCCAAAGTAGTGACACAAAAAGAGTTATAATTATGATGGGAAGGAAAGAAAAGGTAACTTAAAATGAAATTGTGAGAAAATTGGCAAAATTTTGCATGCAGATAGGACAAAACTGTAAATTGGGAATGATTCTTAAAGACAAAGAATGAATAATGCATACGTTAAAGATGCCTATTCAGCAGACAACAACCAGGAAAGTGTTAATAGCACCGATGTTGTATATGTTCTAGCCTGCTGCGTTTCCGAAGAATGCTAGCGATGTTTCCAGGGTTTAAAAACCACAAATGATTTCAAGGGATCAGTACTCTTTCAAAGCAGTACAACACTGAGATATAAAGTAGGGAAAATACTCACTTTGTCAGCTAGAAATAAGTCTACGGCAATACTCGTTGAGATTTTCAAGGTAAATAAAACTTATTATTTAGAGAAATGAATCCCAGGGAGATTCATCAATACCCTTTTTTTTTAAACTTTAAAATGAAATCACACTCCTTTTTGGTGGAATTGCCTCTGGGAAACAGAACACTAATCCCTTTCTGGTCATTTTTTAAAAATAAATAAATGGTCTTCAATTTTGTCAAGTCCAGGGGGCTTCATAGAAATGACTTGAGGGAGGAAAATATGCTTTGTTCATTTCTAGGGCTCTGTCTCACTCTGCTTCCTGCCAGGTGCTTTCCTGCCAGGTGCCTAGGACCAGGATACAAAGGTTCTCAATAAGTTGCGAATTAAATGACCCGCTAGTAACGGCTATGTCTACAAAGCTCTCTGTAGTTCTAGAAGTGTTCTCACACCCCCAGCTCTATTTGATCTTCACAACAGCCTTATGAGCTGTTTTAGGAAGAGGTAGTCTTGCTTCCAAGGGGAGAAATGGTGGCCAAAGGCGTGAAGTGAGGCCCAAGACCATACAGCTGGTCAATGGTTTAGAAGCAGAAGCAGAACCTGGGATCTTCTGACTTTCTCCTTCTAATTCCCAGCTGGCAATAAGGCAACACACTGCATCCCAACCCAGAGGCTAGACGGAGCCGCTCAGAGTGAATGAGAAAGATCTGGAATCACTCTGCTCACTATGCAAAGAAGTCTTTTTACTTATGAAACAAAGAGTTTGCTCTGCAACCCAAACATCTTACCCTTAAGACTGGTGAGCAAATGTTTCTGATCCCATATTCTGAGTAGAATCTGGCAGTAGAAGGAAAAATATTAGGTCCCTTCATTAAAGTTTTAAATAGATCTCCTTTTCATCCATGCATGGATTTGTAATCAGGCTAGACCCTAAGATACAATACTAACCACTGCAATGACTAAACCCAGTTAACTTTATACATGTTTATTTCAATGAATGGAACCCTTAGTGGATTCGTACTCTTGTCCATATTTTACAGATGTGGAACCTGCAGTTCAGAGACGGAGCAGAGTGGGTCCAAGGTCCCACAGGCATTAAGGGGCAGAGAAGATGGGAGGGCAATGCCTACCTCAAAGCCCTTCAAAGGATTAAATGTGGCTGAAAACACTTTCGAAAGGAGAAGGCAAAACCCGTTTTATTTTTCTCTTATTCTCGCTTCCTGGGGGTCTAGAGGGCACAGTAGTAAAACCTTTCCCAGGCGAGGCCACTGAGAATGAGTGAGGTTGAGTGACGTGCCTGAGGTGACTGGCGGAGCCGGGGCCAGAGCCCCCCCGAGCAGGTGTGTCTTTGGGGTTCCCTCTCATTCTATTAAGGAGGAAGGAGCCTATGGGGAGAAACCATTGTCTGGGCAAGAACAAATCTCCTGGCCTGAAGAACAAAAAGAAGTTTCTGAAGGACTTCTAAGGTGAAGGTTGATTTTTAGATTATCTTGAAAGGGGACCTCTTCAAACAGGTGTGTCCATCTGGGATGTGGGCCAGGTGCATGGGGAAGAGGTACCTGCCCATCACCTGTCTCTGGACCCCAGGATGGGATTCCACCTACTGGCAGTGTGACCCCCGGGGACCAGGGTGAGGTGATGGCCGCAGAGGCCTGGTCTCAGTCAGAGATGTGCACGGCAGGGTCTGCTCAGCTGCCCCAAATATCACACGGTCCCTTCTGAACCTCAGCACTTGCTTTTTCTTTCTTTGCTGCCCTTCTTGTTTTGGTTAATTTAAGGGGGGTGGGGGGAAAGTATTCTGAAAGAAGTTGAAAGGAAGGTAGGTACGTACAGGGTGAAAGGGCAGGAGGCAGACACAGAATTCGCCACCAACATGGCAAACAAAAACGCCAAAATAAAAAATAACAAAAGACCTCAAAGCACAGGTCCCGCCAGAAACTGGAAACACGAAGTGCTGCAGTGCCACCTGCTGGCTGTCTCCTGGCACTGCATGCTGGCTGGCTTCTCAGAAATGCAGTGATGCTTGACTCAAACCCCAATTCCAGAGGTTGTGAGCTCCAAGCTCTCGCCCACTTTTTCATCTTGCAAACTGCTTTCGGCCTCCGTGGGCCCTCCTCTTCAGATGAGCCTTGGGTTTCCCTCCATGCCAGTCCGGACCCTGCACCAGGTTATTTCCGCGAGTGTGCACACACATGCACATATTTCACCCACCGCAAACACTTTGTGAGGTTCCTTAAAGGCCCAGAAATGGCCACACCAAGGAATACACCCTCCACCACCTCCTGGTTCTCTCCCTCTTCTTCCTGCTTCCATGTTTCCGACAAGAACCAGCAACTCCTCTCCAGGGCTGATCTCAGCTTCTACCTTAAATATATTCATGAAAGAAAAGCTTCCTGAAAAATGTAACAATGCTCCACAGAGAAGGATTCTCCTGAAAGCATTGGCTCCATCTTATTACACCTCGAAGCCCGAAAGGGCCTCGCTGCCCAAGTGCAGGACAGCTCCCTAGAACTAGACGCCACTGTGAGCGCAGGTCTCGTTCCCTGCTGGTCCTTGTCCTTCTCCCCCATCTCCCTGCAGATGCCCACCCTCTGCTCCTCAGGTGGGGACACCCCAAGTTTATCTGGCCTTATGAGCATTAATATGACTTCGGACTTCCTTGAGAAGGACTCCGAATGGCCCGCCATGGGTTCCTGCCCATTGCCCACATTCTTTAGGTGGATGAGGGGTGTGTGGGTCGTTTTACAAGATGCTGGTCACGCTCTGCAGCCATAAGGAAGCCCCCCCGCCTCCAGCAGCCCTTGGCCTTGAGTAGATGCTCGGAAAGTCCACTGTTCTGTGTCCTGACCAGGATGCCTGTGGTCGGTCCCGCTGCCTCCCTTCCATCCCCCCCTGTGCTCAGAGCCAGTGCGTAAGTGAACGAACAGGTAGAGCAGAGTACCTGTTACCCCCCCCAAACCCTCACACTATGTGGAGTCCAGTTCAGGATCGCAGAGTCTGAGTACACGTACCACACGCCTTCAAGCTCAGTGGTCCTACTCTCGTTTTCAAAAATCTGTAAACCAGGGGCTTCCCTGGTGGCGCAGTGGTTGAGAATCTGCCTGCCAATGCGGGGGACACGGGTTCAAGCCCTGGTCTGGGAAGATCCCACATGCCGCGGAGCAACTGGGCCCGTGAGCCACAACTACTGAGCCTGCGCGTCTGGAGCCTGTGCTCCGCAACAAGAGAGGCCGCGACAGTGAGAGGCCCACGCACCGCGGTGAAGAGTGGCCCCCGCTCGCCGCAACTAGAGAAAGCCCTCGCACAGAAACGAAGACCCAACACAGCCAAAAATAAATAAAGAAAGAAAGAAGCTTTCATTTAAAAAAAAAAAAATCTGCAAACAAGAATAAAATAAAATCATTATAAGGCATAGGGCACGTAAACAAATGACATGTCCGTCCTCGGGGCTGAGGCTATGATTTGAGAATAGATTTGGGAACTAGAGACATAAAACTTTCTCTTGAAAAATCCCCACTCATGGCTGTTTCTGAATCTTTCAAAAGCTGTGCGGGAGCAAAAATCTTTGCATAATTCATTAATATACTTGTTGCTTCTTCAAAACGATTGCATCTTTGCCTAAGCCAACTTTAATAATGAGGGGAAAGTCTTTCTGTTAAGAGAGAGATGTTGTCAGTGGTTTAATTTTAACCTTTCTAGTGGGTGTGTAATCTTATTCCATTGCAGGTTTGGTTTGCAATTTCCTGGTAACTAGTGATGCTGAACACCTTTTCATGTGTTTATTAACTAATCATGTATTTTATATTGGACATGGCTATAGAAGTCTTGTGTCCATCTTTTAAAATCAGCTTGGTTTCCTTTCATTATTGAGTTGAAGGAGTTCTTTATATATTTTGGATATAAGTTCTTTGTCAGATACTATATTGTAAATATTTTCTCCCCGGCTTGTCTTTTCATTTTCTTCATAGCCTCCCTTTTTGAGCTTTAGTTGTGATAAAACCATTCTATCAATCTTGTTCTCCCACGGTTAAAATTTTTGTATCCTCTCAAAAAAATACTTGCTTACCCCAAGGCCACAAAGATACGCTCCTCTGTTTTCTTTCAGTAGCTTTTATGCTAAATCTATGATCAACCTCAAGTCATTTTTGTGTAGGTTGTGGGGTAGGTACTGAGGCTCAGGTCTTCCACGTGGAGTTGTTAGGAAAACTCACGATCGAATTGCCTGGGCACTCTTGTTATAAGTCAATGTACCACATTTACGTGCATCTATCTGGAGGCTCTCTATTCTACTCTTTTGATCTATTTGTCCAAAGATGAATAAGCCTATTCTGTAAAGTGCAAGCCAGGGAGTATTTCAGGTTTTGCAGGCCATGTGGTCTCTGCTGAAAAGACTCACCTCTCCGCTTGTGGTGTGAAATAGTCAGAGTATGCGGTGTGGCTGTCTTCCAGGGGAACTTCTGTAATACTGAAAGGTAAATTTCACATCGTGTCACAAAATATTCTTCTTCTTCTGACTTTGTCAAACTTTTAAAAATGTAAAAGTCATTCTTACAACCGTACAACAGCAAGCAGCTGGCTGTTTTTGGCTCACAGCTGTGGTTTGTCAAAGCATTTTTGTCTATCCTTATCCCCAAACCACAGGGTCTTGATTACTGTAGTTTTATAAGAAATTTTAAAATCGTGATGTGAGTCGTCCAAGTTTGTTTTTTTTTTCAAGATTGTTTTGGCTATTCTAAGTTCTCTGCATTCCTGTATAAATTTTAGAACCAACTTTCAATTTCTATATGAAACATCTGATAAGACCTTGAGAGTACATTGAATCTACAGACCAATTTGGGGAGAATTGACATCATGACACTATTGAGTCCTCCAGTTCGTGAACATCACATCGCGTATCTCCCTTTCATTCAAGTCTTCTTCAAGTTCTCTTACCAATGGGTTGAGACTTTAAGAGTAAACAGCTTATACGTATTTTGTTAAATATATTTCTAAGCATTTTGTATTTTTGCTGCTGTTAAAAATGGATTTTTAAATTAATTTTTCAAATGTTTGCTGCTAGCCGAGTGAAATACAATAAATTTTATATATTGACCTTGTATCCTGCAACATAGCTAAATTTATTTGATGCTTCTAGTAGTTTTGTGTAGATTCCTTAGGGTTTTCTATGTAAGTAATCATATCAGCTACAAACTAAGACAGTTCTACTTCTTATCCAAATCTTTATACCTTCTAGTTCTCTTTCCTGCCTATTGCATGAACCAGGAACTCTAGTACAATGTGGAATAGAAACGGAAGGAGTGGATAGCCTTGCCTTGTTCACAATGTTATGGAAAAAGCATTCACTATTTCACTGTAAGTTGTAGGTATTTTATAGAAGCCCCTCAACAGACCACAGTAGTTCCTGCCTATTCCTAGTTTGCTGAGAGCTCTCACACAAATGGAAGCTGACTTTTGTTAAATGCTTTTGCAATATTCACTGAGATGATTGTATGATTTTTATTTTTATTCTGTTATTATGGTGAATTATACTTTTGGTATATTTTTGGTTTTCAGTTACTAAATTTAATGAGAATTTTCACATCTGTGTTTCTGCAGTTTCCTTACATTCTAATCTTTGTCAGGCTTTGGTATCAGGGTTATAAATAAGTTGGGTAGTATTCACTCTTCATCTAGTTTCTGAATGAGTTTGTATGTAAGATTTTTTAACATTTCTTCTTTAAATATTTGATAAAGTTTCCCAGTCAAACCCTTTCAGCCTGGAGGTTTTTGTTTTGTTTGTTTTGGGAAGATCTTTGCTTATAAATTTGGTTTCTTTAGTACATGTAGAGATGTGTGGATTTTCTATTTGTTCTTTGTCGCTTGTGGTTAGTTGTGTTTTTTTTCAAAGACTTCTCTATTTCATCTAAGTTGTCAAATGTACTGGCATGAATGTGTTCATAATCTTGCCTTCTCTTTAGTGTCTATGATTTTTGCTGTGATATGTTGGGGTTAGCCAAAAAGTTTGATTGGGTTTTTCCACAACGTCTTACAGAAAAACTGGAATGAACTTTTTGGCCAACCCAATAGTTTCTTCAATTCCTGATACTGGTAAAGTCACATCACTTTAGCATTTCAAATCTGAAAAGATCATTCCACTTTGTAGGGTTAAAGTGGAATGGGACCAGAGGTTTTGGCTCACCTGTAATGTGTGCACATCACATGGTACCTCCTTAAATCTCTTATTTGAGCCACACCTGTTCAGGGAGGGACAGTAATTCTGTCTTTGACTTCTAAGAATTATTATAGTTCTTATGTTATAGTAGTAGTAATAGTAGTATAGGTCACATGTTGCTTCCACATTAAACCATAAATTCTTTACGAACTATATTTTCATAGCCTAGCATGTCTATAAAGCCTTAATCAGAAAACAAGAAAGGGAGGAAGGAAGGAAGGAAGGAAGGGAGGAAGGGAGGGAGGGAGGAGAAAGGTAACATTTGTGTGAGGATAATCTTAATAGTTCATATTGACCTATCTTTAGAGACAAATTTTAAGAGCCTTTCCAGGGTAAACACAATGCTAAAAAATATAGTAATGAAAAGATGCTCCACATTGTACATCATCAGGAAAATGAAAATTAAAACAACAATGAGGTACCGCTACACGCCTACTGTAACACCTAAACTCTGGGACACTGACAAGAGCAAACACTGGTGAGTTTGTGGAGCACCAGGAACTCTCGTTCATTGCTGGTGGGAATGCAAAATGGTACAGACACTGTGCAAGACAGTTTGGTGGTTTCTTACCAGAAAAACATATGTTTTCCATATGTCCAGCAATTGCATTCCTTGGTACTTACACAAAGGAGTTGCAAACTTATGTCCACACAAACACTTGCATGCAGATGTTTATATCAGTTTTATTCATAATTGCCAAAACTTAGAAGCAATCAAGATGTCCTTCGGTAGGTGAATGAATAAATGAACTGTGATACATCCAATGGAATATTTTTCAGTGCTAAAAAGAAATGAGCTATCAAGCCATGAAAAGACATGGAAGAACCTTAAATGCACATTATTAAATGAAAGAAGATAATATGAAATACTACATACTGCATGAATACAACTAGATAACCTTCTGATAAAGGCAAAACTATGGAGAGAGTAAAAAAAAAATCAGTGGTTGTCAGGGATTGGGGGGCTGGGGAGAGATGAATAGGTGGAACACAGAGGATTTTTACGGTTGTGAAAATACTGTGTATGATGCAATAATGGTGGATACATGTCATTATACATTTGTCCGACCACAGAATGTACAACACCAAGAATGACCCCTAATGTAAGCTATGGACTTTGGGTGATGATGTGTCAGTGTAGGTTCATAGATTCCAGCAATGTGCCCTCTGGAGGGGGCTGTTGAGATTGGGGGCAGGCGTGTGTGTGGGCGTGGGCAGATGGTAAACGGGAGACCTCTCTACCTACAGCTCAGTTTTGCTGTGCACCTAAAATTACTCTAAAATACTGTCTTAATAATAATAAACCAAAAGGCTATCGTTCCACAGGGATGCTCAGTTACAGGTGGCTTTGATAGTGATGAGAACAAGTTCTTGATAAAACACCTCAACCTTCTTGCTCACAAGAAGGACAGGACACCCTACAGGACACCCATGGCCAAGGGACCATGGTTAATTTGCAGTAACTCCCTGCAGGATGGGCGGCGCCACAGACACCTGGGGACCAGCCGCTCTTAAGTTATGCGCCCCCCACCTCCAGTACACGTGTGTTTAGAAGCTGGGCTACAACTAACAAGGAATTATTCTACTGATGACTGCTTAGGTTGGGCTACTTTGAATCTTCTCTAGTTATTGTATTTAGGAGGACTGAATACACCCAAGCTAATGGGGCTTCAAGGAGTTTAGTTTCATCCTCACCACCTGGTCGAAATGCTCCCAGACCTTGGAGATATCTCAGGTTCAGTTCCAGACCATGGCAATAAAGCCAGTAGCACAATAAAGAAAATCACACAAATTTTTTCATTTCCCAGTGCATGTAAAAGTTATCTTTACACTATACTGTAGGCTATTAGGTGTGCAATTGCATTATGTCTAAGAAAAAAAACAATGTACAGAACTTAATTTAAAAAGACTTTATTGCTAAAAAATGCTAACTATCATCTGAGTCTTCAGAGAGTCATAACGAGTTTGCTGATGGAGGGTCTTGCCTCGATGTGGGTGGCTGTTGACTGATCAGGGCTGTGGCTGCTGAAGGCCAGGTGGGTGCAACGATTGTTTTATTTTTTGGATGGGCGGCATTGGGATCTTAGTGCACTGACCAGGGATAGAACCTGAGCCCCCTGCACTGGAAGGTCAGTCTTAACCACTGGACCGCTAGGCAAGTCCCACTAATTTCTTAAAACAAGACAACAATGAAGTTTGCTGCATTGATTAACTCTTCCTATCATGAGAGATTTCTCTGTAGCATGTAATGCTGTGTGATAGCATTTCACCCACAGTAGAACTTCTTTTAAAACTGAAGTCAATCTTCTCAAACCCTGCCACTGTTTTATCAACTAAGTTTGTGTAATATTCTGAATCCTTTGATGTCATTTCAACAATCTTCACTTCACCAGGAGTACATTCCATCTCAAAAATAAACAAGCACTTTGTTTGCCCATCCATGAGAAGCAACTCCTCATCCCTTCAAGTTTTATCATGCGAGAGCAGCAATTCAGCCACGTCTTCAGGCTGCACTTCGAATTCTACTTCTTTTGCTATTTTCACCACATCTGCAGTTACTTCCTCCACTGAAGTCTCGAGCCCCTCAAAGTCATCCATGAGGGTTGGAATCAACTTCTCCCAAACTCCTTTAATGTGGATATTTTGATCTCTTCCCGTTACTCATGAATGTTCTTAATGGCATCTAAAATGATGAGTCTTTTCCAGAAGGTTTTCAGTTTAATTTGCCCAGATCCATCAGAGAAATCACTGTGGCAGCTATAGCCTTACGAAATGTATTTTTTAACAAGACTTGAAAGTCAAAATCACTCCTTGATCCACGGGCTGCAGAATGGGTGTTGTGTTACCAGGCACGAAAACAACATTCACCTCATTGTACAGCTCCAATCTTGCTTGACTGAAACTTTATGCCCGACAATTAGTTAACTCCTCATTTCTCTTTCCTCTCAGCCCCTGGGAACCACTATTCCACTTTTTGATGCTATGAATTGGACTAATAGATACCTCTTGTAAGTGGAATCATGCAGTATTTATCTTTCTGTGACTGACTTATTTCACTTAGCATAATTGTCCTCGAGGTCCGTCAGTGTTGTCATGTATGGCTGAATAGTATTCCAGTGTAGGGATACACCACATTTTCCTTATATATTCATCTGTGGATGGATACTTGTTTCCATACCTTGGCTGTTGTGAATAGTGCTTCTATGAACATCAGACTGATAATATCTTGTCAAGATCCTGGTTTCAATTCCTTTGGATAAATATCCAGAGGTAGGATTGTTGGATCTTACAGTAATTCCATTTTTAATTGTTCGAGGAACCTCTATACTGTTTTCCATAGTGGCTGCACCATTTTGCATACCAACAGTGTACAAGTACTCTAATTTCTCTGCATCTTCACTAAAACTTGTTTTTTGTTTTTTTGATAACAGCCTTCCTGACAGGTGTGAGGTGACATCTCATTGGGGCTTTGATTTGCATTTCCCCCATGATTAATGACATTGAACATTTTTTCATATACCTGTCAGTGCTCATTTTTAAAACATGGGAGAAACTACCCACTTCTCTGGGATGCCAGAGGAATTCGACATCATGGAATATGTACACCTGCTGTTTTATCCCTAAGATTCCCCCCACCTCATCCCACTTCTCAGGAACCTACCTCTCCAGCTCTCCCAATTCTACAAGGTCAAGATGAGAGTAGCCATTTTTACATTTGGTCCAGGCCTCCTGACTTCAGTTGATGGGGCCACAGGAAGACACTTGATCAGTTTGTTCCAATCAGAGTTCTTCTCCAGGAATTTTGATTTGGAACTAAGAGATTCGAGCATCAAACTAAGTCTTCTTTGAACAGAGGGAATATCAACTTAAAGACAGTTGTTGTCAGGACACTGACGTGTGGGATACTGACAAAGTCAGGCTTCAGGGAGAAAGAGGTCCATGCAAGAGAGGAGAACATTCTGGGTCACTAGAAAGGCCACCACCTTTCTCCACCCCAATAAAAGACCCACTTGCACACCTGCCTGTTTCATTGTCATGAATTCATCTTCTTTTTTCTTGTGGGCTTAACAGAACTGAATGGGGTACTTGCAGCCCAAAGAGTCTGAACACCATGAACAGGGGTCATTGTTTACTGGGTAAGAGGTTCTGCCTCTGGGGTTGGAGCACCGGGAAACCAGTTCTGTTCCATCACTCTTAACTGCATGACCTCAGGCCAATTCCTTCACATTTCGAAGCCTCATGTGCTCAGTTTTAAAGTAAAAATGAGAGTATCAAACTCATAGAGTTGTTCAGGGGATTAAATTTAAAAATGTGTCTCCCAGGGGCTTCCCTGGTGGCGCAGTGGTTGAGAATCTGCCTGCCAATGCAGGGGACACGGGTTCGAGCCCTGGTCTGGGAAGATCCCACATGCCGCGGAGCAACTGGGCCCGTGAGCCACAATTACTGAGCCTGCGCATCTGGAGCCTGTGCTCCGCAACGGGAGAGGCCGCAATAGTGAGAGGCCCGCGCACCGCGATGAAGAGTGGCCCCCGCTCGCCGCAACTAGAGAAGGCCCTTGCACAGAAATGAAGACCCAACACAGCCAAAAATAAATAAATAAATTTAAAAAGAACTTAAAATTAAAAAAAAAAAAGAAAAAATGTGTCTCCCAAAGAATTAAGTACCATGCTGGGAGCATGTTGAACACTCAGGAAATGTTAGCTTTTACCATTATTATTGTTATAGCCAAGAAAAAAGTCCCAACACCTAAAAAGCACTTTAAACGCAATAGCAGCTTATAGTTACTGCAAACTGTAGCCTTGACTTTGTTTTGGCTCCCAGTCTATTCTTCAAGATTACCAATGCTCTCCTTAGGGCAAAACTAATGGTTTTGAAAAAAAATCTAACCTGAATTGTCTGCAGCAGTAGACATTAGACCATTTCTTCATTTTTGAAATGTTTTATCCTCCACTCCTATTTTCTCCCTCTCCCTTGCAGGCCACTTCTTCTGAGTGTCCCTCCTGTGGGCTGTGTTTCCTCTGACGAAGCTTTGATATTGGTCTGCTGCCTTGGGCTTTTCCTCCTTTGGTAACTCTCTAACACCTCTTTGGCTCCTATATCTTTACTATCCATCTATATAACAATGGTTCCAAAGTTAATCCCCTGCCCTGATTACTTTCCTAAGCTTTGTTCTTTTATATCTGCCTGCCCTTTGGACACTTCCACTGGGTACCCCATGGGCACATCAAGCTTAACCTGTCCATAACTGAACCCACAATCTCCCTCCCAGCCCCGTCCTACTCCTCCTCCTATATTCACCACCCCAGGGCATATGCACATTCGTCCAAGGTCTGGAACCTAAAACCACAGCTGCTGCTTTCTCCCTGTCACCACCACGCTGCTACAGCTAAGTAACTGCCACGTTCTATCCTACGAACATTATTAAATTCATCCTCGTTTCTCCAACCCAGTGACCAATGCCTCCATCAGGACCTTTAGCATCTCTTCCCTAGACTACTGCCAAACTCAGTTTTGTGTTCTCAAATCTAGTGTGAGCATTCACTCCATGTAGATGTGCCCTTTCTAAATTGCAAAGCTGATCATGCCTCTTGCTTGCTTACAGCTTACCCATAGGATAAATGTCAAACATTTTCGTTTTTCCACCTCTGTTCAGGACTTGGACCACAAACAATTCCAACTGAATTTTTGTCATTGTTTTGTTTCTATGTTATTAGTATTATTATATTTCTGTTCCCCCCAAAAGAAGAATTTCTAGAGAAAGGAGATGATCCGTACATATACAGGAGCCAGAAACTATCTCATCCCTAATATGACCAGAGGTTCCCCATTTGAGCTGGTCAAGGATTAATGAAGCTGCTGATAGAACTTCACCACAATCAGTCCTCTGAGCAGAGGAGAGAATTCCCTTCAAAGTCAGCAGAGATACAGAGAAAGAAACTGGATGCATATCTCTCCTCCCTCCTCTGGCCCATCTCACCCAACACCACGCACGCTGGTATCAGTGGTGAGCAAACCTTTATCGTTCTTTGTTTATCTGACTCTCCACCTGAGTTGTCTGTAATCAACTTGTTTTAACTTGGGACCATAATGTCCTTCATACCTCGGATGCAGTGTCTTCTGTGGCCTTTCTTGGTTGAGATTGAAGTCCCCCTATCTAATCTTTTTGTCGAGTTCCCCACATAATTACAAAGAACACATCTGTGACTGATTACATGGATGCCCCCCCCCCAATCCACCCCCTTTGCAATGTGATTTTACAGCCACTCACATCAAGAGGCAGAATGTACAATATTTCCCTATTTCTTAACTCTGGAACCTTCTTGAGATTTGCTTTGGCAAAAAAAACAAAAAGGAAACAACAATACCAAAAAAAAAAAAAACAAAAACTCAGCAGAATTAAAATGAAACAGTTTCAAGCCTAGACCTCCAGGGACCCTGCGTGTTTCTGCTCTTTGTTCAACCTCTGCCCGGGTCAGCCTGAGGACAACACTTGCCAAACCTGCTAGAAACGGGAGGCCACGTGAAACGAGGCCAAGTCAGTTCTAGATCAGCAGAACCACAAACCCCACTGACCCGAGCTAATCACAGGTGCTTGAATTAGCTCTGGGGACACAGGAAGGGCCGCCTCCATGACCACTAGGCTCACCGGCAATGAGAAATACTCATTATTTTAAACCACTGAATTTGGGAACGACTATCAATAGCAAACTGATCTACTATCTCTTATCTTTTTTATCTGTTACAGAGTAAAACGGGGAAAATTCCTGTCATATAATATGTATTTGATAGGTAATGTCTGTCAAATACTAGGTCTAATGCACAGAGTGGGGACTCTTCCATATCAACCTCTGAGATTCTAGAAATAGTTCTCATTCTTGCGTTGGGTAATTTATGAAGAGCTATGATAGCCTTACCAGAAGTAAGTATGAGATGTAATTCTAGGCCTCAGCATTTGGCCTAAATCATGAATTACAAAGACTAGGTGTTCTAACCAGTCAACAAAATCCACAGCAGGAGACTTACACCTGAACTGTGTTCTTCAGCCGCGTGGTGATGGAATTCCACCTTGGCCTGTGGGAATGTGTGCAGATCGATGCAGGAGATAAGCAATCTGGGGGGAAAGCCTTGGCAGAGGTTATCATTTTGTTCATCTGGGAAGAAAAAGCCGTCATAAACCTCACCATGGAACTTGGCTCCTGCATTTTCCCTCAGAATATGATTAATTACTCTCTAAATAATAAAAGTCTTCCAGGAACAATAGAAGGCAGCTACTACAGAATATTCATAAATATTCAACTGAAGCCTGGGGGGAATGTTATACTCCCGTCAGGGCTCTGTGCTGACATTGGAAGTCAGACCCCAACTCAGAGACATAAAACTGGGCAGAAAAATATTTACATAAGTGAGCTTGGAATGAGTTGTTAGAGTGTCACATTCTGCTTTTGCCTGGACATTGGGAGTTAATTTGGACCTGATAACGAAACTCAGGTCAGAAATGCTGGCAGCCTCTTTGTTTCTGTGACCAGCTCACATGAATGTCAGGGGTGAACAGAACAGGGCTACTCAGGCCACTATCTTAGTAGAACCCAGGTCATCAAAACATTGTTTTATTTGTCTTTGAGTTCTATAGTTTCCATCTACCCTTTTAGAAATCATTTGGTGCCCATCTACTAGACACTAGGAAAAACAAAGTGTAGACTCAGGGCCCAAGTTCTCCCAAGGAATACAGGCACATAAATAGGTCATTACAACTCATCTTAAGTGTCAGTGTTAATGGCAACTTGACCAAATGCAAGGGGGGCATAGGAGGAAAGTGGGATTGCAGGAGCTGGTCAGGGAGGTGGGGTGGGCCAGTAGCTGGATTGACAGGAAAGGCTTTATAGAGCATGGGACATCTGAGCAGGGTCTCTTGGAGGAGGTCAAGAGTTCTTCCAAGTGAGGAGAGAAGGCAGGAGATCCCAGGCATCTCTGATGTGGTCTGGGAAACAGTGAAGGACGGTGGGGTTGTGGTTAGGGATCGTGAGCTGGAAAAATCAGAGCTAAATCTGAGGCAGTCACTTGGAGTCCCAGAAAAACACTGTGACCTTTCCCTCCATTTCACTATTGGTTTATTCTGGCTGAAGTTTGTGCACAAGGGAAACACTCCAGAGGGTCTTGGAGTATTTGTCTGGCTGAATCCTTTGGAATTTGTAAGGAACAAAAGAAACATCCAGAACTGCCAATTACCACGTGCTTTGAGAATGGTTGAGGGTCTTACAGACCCCCTCATCCACTGGGGACACCGCCACGCTTTCTTTGTCGAGCCCTTTTGGCTGTGACCCTCTCTGGGAAAGGAGAATGCCGGCATAATGCAACTGGAGCCTGTGTGGATTGAGAGGACATTGGTGACTTTAGCAAGAGATGCTTGGAGGGGGCAGTGGGTGTAGAAGCTGGTGAGTGTGGTGTAAAAGCAAACAAGAGGATTGGAAATCCAGCTGTGTCACTTAGGAAAAGTGGTTCATATGCAAAGCCTTAGGCCCTTGCACCTGTGAGAATGTGGTAACAGTTGAGATCTGATCATTGCTTCTCAAATTTCTATTTACACAAAAGAAAGACACTAGGGTAGCGTCCATGCTCACACCCTGTATAGTTCCCTTGCCTCAAGTGGGGCAAGTCCTGTAACTTGCTTCTAACCAAGGCAAAGACGTCACTTCCATGATTAATCTACACACACACACACGTACACATGTATATATACATATACTTATATATACAAGTGCATATATATACATATGCATATATGTTCATCTTGCTAGCACACACTAGAGAGAGACTTTCTTAGCTGATTTGATGACGTAAGCCACCATGTTGAGGAAACCCACGTGGTGAGGAAGTGCAGGCAGCCTCTAGGACCTGAGGGGCTCCCCGCAGACAACAACAGGCACATGGAAGAAAATGAATTCTGCTGACATTGTAAATGAGAACAGATGTGGGCTTTTCCCCAGTAGAGACTTCAGATGAGAACACAGCCCAGCTGACACCTTTCTGGCCTGGTGAGAGTCTGAGCAGTGAGCCCAGTTCAGCTTCCCAGACTACATACCCATAAAAACTGTGAGATAATCAACATGTTTTAAGACACTAAGTTTTTGCTAATTTGTTACACAGCCGTGAAAAGTTAATATAATGTACTCACCAGTCACCTAGGGATCGTCCTAAAATCCGGATTCTAACTCAGCAGATCTGAGGTGGGGCTTAGTTCCTGCGTTTTTAAGTAGTTCCCAAGCACTGTAATGCTTCAGGTCTAAATCCACATTTTCAGTAAAAAGGAGATAAGACGCCTACCAAGATTCCTTCCAACTCTAGGAATATACCAGCTGGAGAAGAAAATCACGTGAGGATCAAAGAAAAGAAGTTATTGCCGTTTGCAAATATCTGAAACTGACTTTTGCAATTTCACTAAAAACTGAAAAAGTATGTTGAACAAGTTTAAATGCATATGGAAGTATTTCATAGAAGTCATTTTCAAGAAATACTCAAGGCTCTGCAGGAGAAATGAAAAGACTAATGATGAAATAAATGTTGGAAAGAGAAATTACAGCAGAGTGCTAGCTCTAACTAAATATTATATGTGTCATGGTGTGCGTGGGTCCCTGTGCACGACTTACCCTGTTTCATACACAAACCAAGAATTATGGGGAACAGGAGGGTCTTTGGTAAACAAGTGGCCCCCACCATGTCACAACAGAAGCTTGAAACATGCTCTCAGCATGGAGACCACAAACCAAAGAGCTTCTCCTTCTAAAACACTGGACCAAAGACACACGTGCACAGTCGCTGGGCAGCATGGGATAAGTTGGCTTTGCTGCTACCAGTTACATGACTTACGATACATCCTCTCTGAGCCATAATGAGCTTTTCTCTCAAAATAATGAGCCGTCCTGCCTCCACGGTACCCACTCTACAAGAGGCATTGGGAAAATGAAACAATTCAGTGGAGAGATCCATCTTGGCAATCCTAAGGACACTTGCTCAAATCCTGGCTCCATGGAATACTGACTTTGACCGTGGGCAAGTGAACTTATGGTTTCTCATCTACAAAATGGGTGCAAAATAATACAGACTTCTAGAATTTTTGTAAGGATTAGAAAATGTTAAGTGTTAAGGTTTCTCATGCTCCATGCTAGGCAGTAAGCTTCTTTGTTGAGTGAAGCATCACAGAAGAAAAAAAATTAGTCATCACCCTGACCATTTCCCCATGGTTTCCTTGGCCAAGATCATCAATTTCTTTTTCCTGCTTCAGCATCAAGAAAAGGTGACTCTGAGATAGCATCACCTGAGTTTTGAGGGTGAGCATGGACTGTCGCTGTGCATCTACTTCCTCCAGGCTCTAGCTGCTGAGGCAATGGGGCATTTTGGCAGCATTTGTGGAATGTTTAATTAAGCATCATAATTAAGATGGATTGAAGGAGGGGGAATGTGAGTAAGAACTGGGCACACCCAGGCGAGCATTTCTCTGCGTGTCTCCTAACACTGGGCGTTTTCATGATTCTCCTGGAGGAGGGCGCTTAGCACAGGAAGATCCAGCAGTGTTGAAAGCAGAGGATGGGAACAGCCAGAGCGGTCGTTCTTCCCTTGGTCATCCTGAACTCTGCGGACAAAGTGCCACAACACGGCCCAGGAACACACAGTCCCCGTGTCCAGGTCACTGCAGCACGTCCAGCAAACCGTACACCCAGAGTTCGGCTGCCAACAGAGCCAAGCCTGCAATTTCACCTCTGTTGACCTTAAGTCTTTTTACTGATGTTCTATCCTTTCTGCTTCCACTCCACAGTCTGGTACAGACGCCCACCCATTTTAACAGCCTCCTAGTCACCTCCAGGCCTCCACTCCCTTCCACTGCAGGCTCCAAATGGTAGCCCTGTTTCTCATGCCACCACCAGCCTTCACCCTGAATCTCCCAGGCTGGCCAAGCCTAGTGGTCTTCTTCCTGCTGCTCCAGCCCCTTCACCACCTGTCTGTCCCCAACCCCACCCCAGGTCTGCTTCTGTGACTCTGCTCACACAGGGGGTATGAAGAGGCGCCCCTCCCTCCTGTCTGTGCTCAGGGAAGCCCTGTTCTCTCTGCCCACCCCCAAGCCCTGCAGTCCCTTCTCCCCCAGGAGTTGCTCTGACTTCCCCTGAGGGATGTTGTTCCTCTCTGCCCCTCACTGTGCTTCAGGGCAGGTATAACCTTCTCGTCTCTGCACCCCAGTGGCCTTGATGCCTGAGGGCAGAATCCTGCTGCACATGCTTTGGTCTGTGTGCGGAATTAAGGTGCTGAGGATGGAGAGAGAAGATGTGCCGAGAAGGAGCTGCGGGCTGTGGGCGAGGAGGTCTCCCCGCTGGGTGCCAGGCTCCTCGTTTATAAGAACAGGTGATCTCTGAGGGGTTTTTCCAGCCGTGGGATTCTGGCGATTCTTCCCTGGGGAGCTTCGTTAGGGATCAATGCTTCACTGAAATGCTGGTATTCAGGGTGTCCTCCATGAGGTCGGAGGAGAGAGCCAGGAATCAGTCCTTCAAGGGAGAGTTCTTCTGCATCTGCCTGAAGCTCTCCAGAGAATTCACACTCCTGGGATATGTTATTGTCTTAGAATTTTAAAAGCATAAATAAGGAGCAGTATGGGAGGCTGGGGGTCAAAATCTAATTCTTAAGAAATTAAAAACCCAAAAAACTAAAAAGTATAGTGTATCAAACACCCATGAACTTTTCAGCTAAATTAAAAAAAAAAAGATTAAAACCTGAATCCTGGGCTTCCTTGGTGGCGCAGTGGTTGAGAGCCTGCCTGCCAATGCAGGGGACACGGGTTCGAGCCCTGGTCCGGGAAGATCCCACATGCCGCGGAGCGACTAGGCCCGTGAGCCACAATTACTGAGCCTGCGCGTCTGTAGCCTGTGCTCCGCAACGAGAGAGGCCGCGATAATGAGAAGTCCGCGCACTGCGATGAAGAGTGGCCCCCACTTGCCACAACTAGAGAAAATCTTCGCACAGAAACGAAGACCCAACACAGCCAAAAATAAATAAATAAATAAATAAATAAATAAATAAATAAACCCCCAAAAAAGTAAAAAAAAAAAAAAAAAAAAAAAACCTGAATCCTATAGAGCTCAGTTATATGCCTGGTGTGTGAAATAAACATCACAGGTGAGGCTGAGAAGTCTCTGATGGGTGTCCCCTTCCTTCCCTCACCCTGCCACCCCCCAGTTTTCTAGAAAGTAACTGCCTTCCTGGATCTGTTGTGCACTGTTTCTGTTTGCAAAACTTCTACAGAGTATATTACAATAAACCATGCAGAGTGGTTTATTGTAATATATTTACAACATATAATACATATTATATATATAATAATTTTGTTAAGAGTGGATCAAGAAAGAAAAGGCAGGAGAATAGTGTGATGGGCAGCACATGTGTCCAGCAGGGCAAACCTGCATTCCCCGCCAGGTGCCACTTCCTACAGGGGTCCTTGTGGCCACGCCTCCCAGAGCCCCTTTCATTCCTGTGCTGTGGAGATGACAGTCCTTGCAGAACTGTGAGCACTCAAATCAACCCGTGTAAGGGAGTGAGCAAACTGCCCAGCTTATGATAGGGTCCCAATTCATAATACAACTATAGTGACCCTTTTGCTTCTAGACTGTATGTATACTTCTAGTTCAAAATTTTTTTTTATTAATTATTATTGGAGTATAGTTGCTTTACAATGTTGCGTTAGTTTCTGCTGTACAGCAAAGTGAATCAGCTATACATATATCCCCTCTTTTTTGGATTTCCTTCCCATTTAGGTCACCACAGAGCACTGAGTAGAGTTCCCTGTGCTATACAGTAGGTTCTCATTAGTTATCTATTTTCTATATAGTATCTATAGTGTATATATGTCAATCACAATCTCCCAATTCATCCCACCTGCCCCTTCCCCCTTGGTGTCCATATGTTTTTTCTCTACGACTGTGTATCTATTTCTGCTTTGTAAATAAGATCATCTATAGCATTTTTCTAGATTCCACATATATGCGTTAATATATGATATTTTTTTCTCTTTTTTCTCTTTCTAATTTACTTCACTCTGTATGACAGTCTCTATGGCCATCCATGTCTGTACAAATGACCCAATTTCGTTCCTTTTCATGGCTGAGTAATATCCCATTGTATAAATGTACCACATCTTCTTTATCCGTTTGGCTATTGTAAATAGTGCTGCAATGAACATTGGGGTGCACGTGTCTTTTTGAATCATGGTTTTCTCTTGGGTATATGCCCAGTAGTGGGATTGCTGGGTCTGCCAGTTCAAATTTAATGGTTGATTTTTTTTAACCGAATGGCCCAAGCAACTGACCTTCCTCCTGTAAACACACACACACACACACACACACACACACACACACCACACTCACAGAGCAACTAATTCCTTCATTTGACAAGCATCTACTGTGTCTCTACCATGTGTCAGACAGTAGTAGGAGTTAGTGATGCAAACAGTAAAAGCCCATATTTATAATGTTAATTTCCTAACCTCCTGGATAAAACTAACAATCGAGTTCACTTTTCTGAAGCTTTCAAAATTTATTCTTTTTCCATTTTGGGCCTTTCATAAAAGCTGTGATAAACAGAGAGATTCTGAGGCGTGAGAACAGACTATGCTCTCCTGGAGCTTTCCAGTGTGATGAAAACTGCATTAAATATATGGACATTCTGAGTGGATTTTCTAAGTCGATAAAAACTATATATAGAATGAGTTAAAATATGTATTTAAAAAGACCCAAATAACTACCTAGGGGGACAAGTGAATGACTTTTGGTTTTCCCATATGGAGAATTTTACTCCGTTTTTCTTTGTGTTGAAGAGTCCAGCACAACCATCACCAGCATCCCTGGCAGCATGGGCTGTGATGTCAGAGGGAAAAGTGGTCGGATCCGGCATGTTTCACGGGTCGTAGAATGAGAAGAGGAGGAGAGGACCTCGGTGTTTTGTAGTTGGAGGATGTGAGTGACTATTCTTGGTGGAGCCGTCACCCACATCAGAACCGGAATTCATCAGTGACTTGACATGTTGCCCAACACTCTACGATTGACTTGCATTTTCTCATTTATCCTTGGAAAGGTCCAGTGAAGGATACAGAGAACAAACTAGTGGTTACCAGTGGAGGAGGGGCAACACGGGGGTGGGGGAGAGGGAGTGTAGGGCACAAACTATTGGGTGTAAGACAGGCTCAAGGATGTATTGCACAGCTCGGGGAATAGAGCCAATAATTTGTGATAACTGTAAATGCAAAGTAACCTTTAAAAGTTGTATACAATTTTTTAAAAATTTAAATAAATATTGAAAAAAGCAAGTAGAAAAAAAAATCCTGTGAAGTATTTTAACCCTCATTTTCAAATGAAGAAAGGGACCCCCTGGGTAAGTCACATGCCTAGGAAGTCACCCACCTGGGACCTGAGCCCAGGGTGCCCTGAGCACAGTGGCCGCACTCCTGACCATGATGCTCTGCCTCCCGTCCCGTGTCGGCCCCATTCCTAAAACGCACACCCTGAGAGACGCTAGAAAGGGAAGAATTGTAAAAAACCAGTAATGAGCAGGAATGGCTATCTTTAAACGTCTGAGTCACCCAGGGGCTGAGACAGAGCCCAGGGAACAGGAGCATTTGACACTGTCTCCGGATCTGGCCACATCAGCAGCTACATTCTCCCGTAGGAACAGGGCACACGGTGAGGTCGACCTTCGCAGCAACCCTCATAGGCACACAAGCCGTGGTTAGTACCGACACCCTCCCATGCCCTGCAGTTTGGGTCCCCTAAGAGGCTGATGTTGGTGAGTGCTGGTACAGAGAGGAGTATTTTTTGTGGGGAGGACGAATCCATGCGCCCATGTGTACACACACACACTCACACACACACACACACATATTTTGCTTAAAAGCAGTTTGCTTCTCAGCAGAGTGTCCTCTGGGGTGATTCTCACATTCCAGGTCAGCTTGAAGAACTGAGGTCCAACCAGAGTGGCGAGGGGTTGCTTCAGGGCGGGGGAGGCTTGGCAGCCCACCATCTTTGGGTCTTCTCTGCCTTCTGTGATCGGTCTCATTTGGGCAGGGCTGTCCACCCATGGGCCATGCTCCCTCTTTGGGCTGAGCTGTGTCCCCCCAAAACATGTTGGAATCCTCACCCCCAGCACCTGTGAATGTGACCTCATTTGGAAATAGGGTCTTTGAAAACGATCAAGTTAAGATGAGGTCATCCTGGAAGATTAGTCCCTGGCGGGACTAATCCAGTGACTGGTGTCTTTATAAAAGGAAGAAATGTGGACACAGAGACAGTCAGGCACACAGGGAAAGGACCATGTGAAGATGAAGACAGAGGTTGGTTTGAGGCATGAACAAGCCAAGGAACGCCTGAGATGCCAGCGAACCCCTAGAAGCTGGGAGAGAGGCTGGAAGAGATCCTCCTCGCTCGGGGTTCTCAGAAGGAACCAAAGCTGTTACCCGTTGACCTTGGGCCTCTGGCCTCCAGAACTGTGGGAGAAGACATTTTTGTTGTTTCAGCCCCCCAGTCTGTGGGGCTTTGTTATGGCAGCCCTAGAAAACCGACCCACTCCCCGTAGCTTTAGAATGAAGGTCGAGTCCCAGAGCTTTTCACGCTATGCCCACCGCAGGTGGACGCTTGAGTGACAGTTCAGCCCCAGTGTGCTGGTCTGACCAAAGCCCTTGCACTTGCTGGACCGGGCCATCCCCTTGAACACTCCAGCCCTCATTTTTGCTTGGCTGACCCTTACTCACCTCCAAGACCCACTTCACGTAGCTCATCCTCCTGACAGCCTTCTCTGGCTGAGGGGCTGCAGGTGGCCCAGCAGATCACTAATCATCGTCTCTGATGGGCAGACCTGCCTCACTCCAGACTAGGAGTCCCTGTGAGCAGGGACTCTGTGTCTTCAGTGCTAGCAACGAGTCCCCAGTTCACACAACACTCCTCGCTCCATCTGCATCTCCAGATTCTAAGGGTGGTTTTTAAAACGTAGCCATAGGACAGGTAACTAACTGTCTATTTCTAGCCTTTCATTTCAAGTTAACGAGTGAGGTACGTACATTCTTCCATGAGGTTTAGATGAAGCAAAGGAAAATCAAGGTGGAACACTCAGAGTTACTATTCTTTTCCCCTGCTAAACACACAGAATCCATATTTATTCTTTTTTTCCCAGTAGTGAAAGGATGATCACTGATTTTGATGATGGTCTTGTAAACTTTGGTAGTTTTGAAAGTGCTCGTCTCTGTGGATGTAGGTAGAGGAGTCAGGCTGGGATGCCTTCCGATGCCGCCTTCCTGGGCTGGCACCGTGAGAAGGAGACAGGGTAGGCTGAGTGGGCTCACCTTCCCAGTGTCCCAGATCGTTTTGGCTGCAGAACAGAGTTGAGAACATTCCCAAGAGAGAAAACCTCAGTGTAGGTGGAGGGACCTGGAGGGTATCATGCTAAGTGAAATAAGTCAGACAGTGAAACACAAAGAAGCTATGATTTCACTTATATGTGCAATCTACAAGACAAAACCAACAAGCACACGAAACAAAACAGAAATAGACTCATAGTTACAGAGAACAAACTGGTGACTGCCAGAGGGGAGGGGGCTGGAGGATGGACAAGGTAATGTGCAGGAGGTTAAGAGGGACACACTTCCAGCTGTAAGATCCCAGGGATGCAATGTAATATAGGGAAAATAGTCAATAAGTTTACTCAGCCATAAAAAGGAAAGGAACAAAATTGGGTCATTTGTAGAGACGTGGATGGACCTAGAGTCTGTCATACAAACTGAAGTAAGTCAGAAACAGAAAAACAAGTATCGTATATTAATACAGGTATGTGGAATCTAGAAAAATGGTACAGATGAACCTATTTGCAGGGCAGGAATAGCGATGCAGATGTAGAGAACGGAAGGGTGGACACGGCGGGGAAGAGGAGGGTGGGATGAACTGGGAGATTAGGATTGACATACATACACTACAGTGTGTAAAACAGAGAGCTAGTGGGAACCCGCTGTACAGCACATGGAGCTCAGCTCGGTGCTCTGGGATGACCTAGATGGGTGGATGGGGGATGGGATGGGAGGGAGGTCTAAGGGGGAGGGAATGTGTGTGTTTGTATGGTTGATGCACTTCGCTGTGCAGCAGAAACTAACACAACATTGTAAAGCAATTACACGCCAATAAAAAAAAAAAAGATTGTAAAAACTTTATATGGTGACAAATGGTAACCGGTCTTACTGTGGTAATCATTTCATAATGTATAAAAATATTGAATCACTATGCTGTACACCCAAAACAATATCCTAGCCTATGTTAATTATTACTTTTTTTTTTTTTAAGCTGTTTTCCCGGTGGTAGAAGTTCCCCTTCCCGTTCACCTCCAATCCTCATAATATTTTCAATCTTCAAGACAGCAGTCAACTAAGAGTATAAAAAAGATGGAGCCAGACAGGATTTACAAAAGTAACCTGTATTCCAGCCAAAATATCTTTAAAAAGAAATCCCTTCTAAAGGGGGGGACAAACTACATAAGACACAATACACTTAAAATATGTATTGAAATTACAAATCAAACTTTTCCATATGATTCCAAAGTACAAAACACAACATTAAAAGGCATTCAAACAGCTCTTTTATACATCACAGTGTTAGTGGCACAAAACGTACTGACATTTCAAAAACACAAACCAAACTTGTTTTTGTTTTTTTGTTTTTACCACCACTTGTCAAATACATAATGTATACATGTGCATGACTCATTCATGCATATTTTTATACAAGATTAAAATACACCCATGGTAAAATGAGCATGGAATGAAGGAAAGGTCGGGTACCTACCCCTCCCTGAAGGCTGCTGGAATCTCGGAAGACAGGATTGTGCAAACCAAGGACGGGGAGACCACGGGCTTTACACACCCAAACAGCAGGCTCTCCTGGTTAGGATGCACCCGTCATTCTGCTTTAATGCAGCCCCTTCTTTCCAGCAGGCATTTTTGACAATACCAGTCATAACGCTTTATTTTGTTTACTTTCATAAGGGCTTGCGTTAATGATAAGGAATAAACAAGCTTTGGTATTTTTTAAAGAGACCTTCAGGAAGCTTTATACATGCAAAATGTTTTCCCTTGATGATTTTACTGTGATTTATATACACATACTGGGGTATTTATTAATCAACGAGAATCTGAGAAATATACAAAAAACCCACCCTGGTTCTTTCCAATCCTCTCATTTTTAAAGACGACCAAGGGAAAAATGCTCTCCTCTAATGTGCGAAATAACCTTTAACATTTGTAACATAGGAGAGGAAGATAAAATCATCTTGGAGTAATTTTTGCATATCTGGTACTCCCCTTCCCCCGGGAACTGGCCTGGTTGCTAAACCGGTTTTGTGCAATAATATGCTGTAAAGAGAATTTGTTCCCCTTTAAAAAGATGCCAGGGGTGGCGGATATTGGTCCCTCAGTCGGCAGCTCCCCCTGGAGGTGGAGCCGACACTGGTCTGGACAGTCAAAGGCTCTGCGCATGCTCAGGTCCCAGGTCGGTCTCTGCCCCGTGAACATCTACAGAGACGCCTGTGATGGCGCTGGTCCCCCGTGACGATGGCGAGCTCGGCTCGCCAGGCTGAAGGATGCAGGGCAGGACCAAGCTCGGAGACCGGGCACGGCCGGGGAGACCTCACGGCCTTGTCAGTTACCAAAGGGACTCAGAGAACCCCACCCGGACAGTGGCAGGGTCAGCCGTGGTCTGTCTCCGTCCTCTTCCTCCCCTCGTCCCCAGATTTAAAGGCCTCTAAATGAATAAACAGACGTGTGCTTCCAGAGACTTTTCCTGCTGACTTTCCAGAGTCAGCAGGAAAACCACCTGTAAAAGTGTCATTTTTAATCAAGACCACCTCCTAAGCATCGAATCCCCAGGTTTTACTGGGAGGGACAGAAAGGTCAAAACCCAAACCGCGGGCCACCTTCCCACATCCTGTTTACATCTGACATCAAGCCTGGTTCATACTGCGTCCCCACAAACAATGGGATGGCATTCCTCCCTGAACGAAAAGGAGTCAGATGGGGGCAATGCAAGTCTACGTAAGGATCTCAATGCGATCCCGCTGGTATCTTTCTAGGGAGTAGACAGTTTTAGTTTTGTTTTTACTGAATCAGACTGAGCACTCTGAGGCATGCTTGATGCAAAACCTCAGAGCAAGTAGGTGCTGCTTTGGCCCCGGCCGGCCCCAGAATCTCCGGTGTTCCCTACCTGGGTTAAACCACGTGCTATAAGCCTGTCAGAGATAAAGGCACAGGGATGTTTGGTGCTCTGGATGTGCATGATTTGCCCATGGACTCTTCTAGGAGAGACAAGACAGCCCGACTCGCTAGGAATAAAGGGACCTGAGCGCTGACCCAGGGAATGCAACCTCTCCAAAGGCTCTGGTTCCCACCCCAAAGGAGGGGGGTACTACCGTATGGACGTCTGTATGCAACGGGCAGTAGCGAGCGCAGGCAGGATGACCTGGGATGATGAAGACCTGCTCCGTGGACCACTGGACACGGGCCACGAGCCTGCTGTATTCCATACGAATTTTAAAGCGCACTCACAGATCACGATGTGGTCTCACGCCTGGGCCACCAACCTCATCTTCAGGCCTCACGGAGTTGTCACTTTCTCCAGAAAAGCCATTCTACCTCCGGGCCCGATCAAAACATCTCAAGCTACAGAGACCTGGTGCTCAGGCTTCATCCGGAAAGACGGTCCCAGGCATGTTCTTATTGTTACTGAGTTTTCAAACTGCAATTATAAGGAGGATATTTTGCATGTAATTTTGACACAGACTGGGTTCCTAAATGGCTTCAGTTTCAAAAAGAAAATCAATACTAGAGGGGAAGAGTGAGGTGAGCCTGTGTCTCCTAACTGATGAAATGTTAGGAAATAAAGACATCTCTCTACGGGAACCAGGACCTGAGACAGGTACACAAACGCAGAAGTCAAGGATGTAAAACACCACCACACTTTACAGATGTGCTTGCCACAAGCAAACAACTGAGATAAAAGTCAGGGTTTGTTTTCATTTTACTCCTTTGTGGAATGCTTAGTAAGCTTTAAAAAAAGTTCCACCATGATAAATCTACAACATTTGCCTTTCTACTATGTTTAGAAGTCCCAAGTTGGATGCAATCAGTTTGCCCTTTAAAAGCCATTATTAAAGTCAACTTTCTGTAAAGAACACACTGTCCAAAGGCAATTGATGGAGTTCCGTGTGTCTTACTGATCCGGGCATCCTGCTGCCATGGTAATAGACACACACAGCCTGTAAAAGACCAATCAAAATAACTAAGTGAAATGGAATATTTTTTTCAGCAGGGTAAGCAAAATGGTAAGCAACAGGATTTGGAACTACGATGATGTCTCCAAATTAACTTAGTCATTACAAAAACTGTGAACCTCCGGAAGCTTCTCCCCCAGGCCCTGGGAGCCCCCCAGCCCTGATAGGAGGCCCCCCTTCTGGGCATCAATGTCACTATTTGCTTGGTTTTTGTCTGCTTGAGGAGACTGAGGCTACCGCCAAACCACAGGGATTCTCAGCAGAACTATTTCCAAGTAAAACATTTGGTTTCCGAAGACATGAAAAAATATTTACTGACACTTGGGTGAAAAGAGAGGAGCCCTGTGAGCTGAGCTGAATCACCAGAGAGAGAAAAACAAAAGGCAAACCTAAGGATGGACATGTTCCTTCAAATGCATCAGTATTTTCAAAGAAATGCAACAATACAGGAAACATGTTGGTAACAGTACACAGCTTACAGCATCCAAAAAGTCTCCACAAGTTTCAAGAAAAACACAAAGAGCGCATAAGGCTTTCTCAATCTCCTGAAAAGTGGCCGAGCCAGAAAGGTCATTTAACCATAACTTCTTAAAATGCACATTTCAAGAAAAGGCATAGGATGGTTTCAATGCACCTTGTTGATTTTTCACTACTCAGTTGGAAAAAAAAAAAACCAAACACCTTCTAAAAAGGATTTTACTAAATGCCATTAGTAATAAAAAGAGTTGTCATAAACAGAGGGCTTTTCTCAAGTCAGAACACTTGGATTCTGTCTGAAGTGAGAGGCGATCCTTAAAAGACTTCTTCTCTCAGCAACGTGGCGCCAGCTTGAAGCCAAGGAGGAGACGGACAACATTCTGCGAGAGAAGGTCTCCTAAGCAACACCAGACGTTCCTAGTCTACCACTACCTGGTGCTCCATACAGCAGCTCCCTTGTCAAGTCTGCAGAGACCGACCGATGCTGTGGGACGTGCCCCACCCATGCCAGCCTTGCCTCCCCCATGCCGGGGTGACTGCACCTGGGGCCTCCGCCAACGATCTGATATCAGTCCCTGAAATCACGGCATCCGGCGTGACACTGTGAAGCTCAATGGGGCACATAAGGCAAGAAAGATGTTTAGTGAGAGGGGGACGGCGGGTGGGGATGGGAGAGAACCACGCTTCCCGGAGGTGGGGTCTTGTTCCAGCAGCACGCCTTCCTCTAGGTGGGCAGGGGGTCGTCGTCGCCTTTACTGCACTTGCACTTGCAGCAAAGTACAAACGGAGTGGCCAGGAGCAGGAAAGGCGAGGCCACCAAGAGCAGGAGCCCAAATCCAGCAAAAATGCCCACAACCTGCAAGAAGGAAACAGAGGAGCAGAGGGTGAGTTGGCTGGTCTGTAGGTTCGATAGCTAAAGTATAAACCACACAACCACCCACGCATCCATCACCCACCCACCTATATCCACCCATCTATCCATCCACCCATCCATCCATCCATCCATCCATCCATCCATCCATCCATCTATCCATCCGTCCATCTATATCCACCCATCCATCCATCTACCCATCCATCCATCTGTCCACCCATCCATCCACCCACCTATATCCACCCATCTATCCATCCATCCATCTATCCATCCATCCACCCATCCATCATCCACCCACCTATATCCATTCATCTATCCATCTATCCATCCATCCATCTATATCCACCCATCCATCCATCTACCCACCCATCCATCTGTCCACCCATCCACCCACCATCCACCCACCTATATCCACCCATCTATCCATCCATCCATTCATCCATGCATCCATCCACCCCGTCCATCCCATCATCCACCCACTTATATCCATCCATCCATCCATCCATCCACCCATCCATCATCCACCCACATATATCCATCCATCTATGCATCTACACACAACATCCACCCATCTTTCCATACATCTGTCATCTCTCCATCTACTCGTCCATCCACCCATGCATGCTTCCATCATCTACCATCTATATCATCCCTCCATCCATCCATCAGTCCATTTATTCATCCACTCATCATCCATCCATCATCCATCTATCCAACATCCACTCACCTATCCATCCATCCATCTATCCATATTTCCTTCCCTTCACTTCCTTCCTTTCACTCCCCCTTCCCTTTTTTCCCTTTTTTTCTTCCTTTCCCTTCTCTTCCCTTCCCTCCTTCCATCTAAATACCCAAACCTCCATCCAATTATACATCCAGTTAACCAACAAGCTTCCTCTGAGCCAAACGCTGTACTAGGTGTGGCAAACACAGAGGCACATTAGATCTTGGCTCTCAAGGACCACCCAGTCTGGTGGAAAGAGACCATGATTACAACTGATAATAATACATTTTACAAAAACTGCCATTGGGTTCCAGGGTGTAAAGGGAGCTCAGGAGCCAGACACCTACATCTCCAGGGGCAGGAGACTTTGCATGCAATGGGAAATGGTTGAGATTATAAGGATTATGAGGAGGCGGGTGGTAAACAAAAATGAGTCGGAGAAGGCATTCCAGGTGGGAGAACAGAAAGGCACAGGCATGGTGCATTAGCGGGTGACCAGACCTGTGTTATTCCTGGAGTTTAAAACCCAACATTTACTGTTAGGAATTTTGATTTTTTAAAAAAACATATGTTTACCCCTAGGTATGAGTAAATGCCGAAGGAAATAAGCCTCAAATGTAGACATACTGTCATTCAAATCAGGCAGTGAGGCTGGACAAAGAAGCAAGGGGGGTTGTTCTTTAACTGGTCCCCTCCACCAGCTGCTAGAGCCCAGAATCGGAATCCGAAGGTGGAGTTCGTCCGCCACCTAGTGTTCAGAGCGATAAATACATGAACCCCTTGGGCTCATGGTTCTAATCCTGACTCAGTGTGTTCACCTCTCTGGCCTTCAGTTTTCTCAATTATAAAATAAGCAGATGAAGTAAAAGATCTCCGAGAGCTAGTATCAGCTCGGAAGTATGATGCTACACTACAGCATCACAGCAGCGTGAATGAAAGTACACCCTTAGATTTTGCCGGAAAACCATCTCACACACACACACACACACACACACGCACACACCATGTTGTGTTTCTAAATTAGACTGTGCTCATGCTAAGAATCTGTGTTTTCTGCCGACTGGCTGAGTCCATTTGTCTGAACATGATGTCAACGGTGGAACTACGCAGTGTGGATTCAGATCATGCTATGTTAAAATCACGCACACAGATATTTCAGAATACATAAAACCCCTCGGAAAGGCGTCACTGATCTGCAGGGCACCTTGAATAACCTCGACCACCTGGGACACTTTCTCAGTCTCTAGGGAGCCAGGGACTCTTGCATCAATAACACACCAAAATCCTTCACCAAATGCTCACATTCTTGGTCAATAAGAAAGACACCATCTTCATTTTCACTCAGGCTATCTTGTCTCTTTCTTTGCATGCCATTGAACAAGCGATGTTACCCAGTGGGTCCCAACTGGTGATGGGAGGATACAGATATTGTCAGAAGGAAGTCAGCCAACAATAAAGAATGAGACAGGAAGCAAATACCTCACAACAAAAATAATCACTTAGGGGCTTCCCTGGTGGCGCAGTGGTTGAGAATCTGCCTGCCAATGCAGGGGACACGGGTTCGAGCCCTGGTCCGGGAAGATCCCACATGCCGCGGAGCAACTAGGCCCGTGAGCCACAACTATTGAGCCTGCGCGTCTGGAGCCTGTGCTCCGCAACAAGAGAGGCCGCGATAGTGAGAGGCCCGTGCACCACGATGAAGAGTGGCCCCCGCTCGCCGCAACTAGAGAAAGCCCTCGCACAGAAACGAAGACCCAACACAGCCATAAATAAATTAATTAATTAATTAATTAAAAAAATAATCACTTAGTGAGCATCTTATAAGTACGTGTCAGGCAGAAATGATACACTGTAGGAGACAGAAGGATAAAGAAGGAATCACGGTGAAACGGGGATCATTCATACTGGCAAACCCTGATTTAAAGGAACGGCTAACCAGTCAGACAGTTTCTCAAGAGGTACACTCGTTCCGAGCAGGACACAGTTTGTGTGACCATCATAAGCCCCTGTGCACAGCCTGGTGGCTCTGCCTTAACAAATGTCCAATATGTGTTTATAGGATGAACCAGTTCAATGGAATCTAGTAGCTTCTGAATCCTCTCCCCCCAGAGAGTTCTGTGACAAAACCACTCCAGGGCTTGGGAACACTAACCCAAGTCAAAGAGATGGTAAGATGAACGGGACACATTTAATTCACTGAAACTTGGCATCGGACACAGCCCGGGTGTCTGCCGCGCCCAGGCCTGACTGTACAGAGGCCGGGTCATTGGCCGAGGGCTGTGCTGGGGTATATGGGGGCTGCTCCCATGTCTCTTCCCAGTTCTCCATCCAATGACATCACCTTGGCAACTTGAAACATCACCAAGCCATCCTGGGGGTGCTGACGCCACAGAAAGCGACCGACCCTACAAAGTCGGCCTGCCCCTGCCGCCCCATGGCCGGTTGTTGAATGTTCTCACTACGCTGGCCCTGTGTGTGTTTTGAGGCAGGGGACGAATGAGCTAAGAGGGCCGGTGGCAGCTGCGTCGTTTATGTGGAACGTTTACTGATCGCTCCCACTGCAGTCGTCCTCGCCCCACCACAGAGCTCCTCTTTTCTCTGCTTAATGAACATTTGCTGTTCTGAACTGGATAGAGTGCGAGGGAATTAGGGTCTGCTTTTGTCCTCTGAGAGAATGGGTTCTCCTGTTGGGAGGAGGAGATGGACGCAGATAATGAAAAACTTCTGCACAAAAACAGAGTCAGGACACTGAAAACAGCCTCAGGAGAGGCGGCAGGTCCCGCAGGAGTCAGGCAGGTGGAGACAGGGGCCTGATAAGGGAGTGACGGAAAGCCGTCTCTGAGGATGGGACCGCCGAGCTGCTGTCCGAAGGAGAAGGACCCCAGCAGGGAAGGTGAGGACGGCTACCCGTGCAGGGAGGCTGGGAGTAGCGTTCGGGGAGCAGGAAGGAGGTGATGTGGCCGGAGTGGAGGGGTGCTGGGGGGAGTGGGAACCCTGGGGGCGGCCCAGGTCTTTTGTTTAGAAGATACGGAAGCTGGGGGTGCGCTTCCCGAAATGAGGGAGACCTGGAGGAGGAGGCGATCTTGAGGGAAAGTGTAAACTTCTGTTCACGCCTGTTCTATCTGAAATGTACCGTTAGACCTCCAAGTGGAGGCGCTGGCAGCCAGGTGGGCACGAAGCTGGGAGTTCGATGGGGCCACCAGGTCGGAAACCGAAGTGAGGCAGACATGGCCTTGCAGTCCCGGGGGGGCGTGGGCTCTAGGAATGCACACAGAAGGCTGACACGACGTCCCCTCCCTGCCGTGGTCACAAGCGCTGGTCCCACCTCCCTATAAACGTAGAATAATGAAACCACGGTTGACCCTGGATAATAATCCAGTCCAATTTTCTCATTTCACCAATGCAAAATCTATGGCCAACGAGCGATTCCAAAGGCCCCAGTACTTAAGCCAGAGAGGCCTGGGCGTCTAGTTCAAGAACAAGACACGACTTGTGTGTATTTTCCTGAGCGTAGCGAAAAATACCCTCCGAACAGGTGACTGCGCGAGGCCCCTGCCTGTGGCCCGGCCCCGGGGGGGCTGAGTGAGGGCACCTCCAGCACAGGTGAGCACAGACACCAGCAACCAGCCGCGTGTTAAATGCCGCCCTCGGGCTAAAAGTGAGCTCTCTCTACAGGGAGATGGGTCTCCTGCTCAGAAGGAAAGGAAGAGCCAGCGTGGGTGAGACCCCCCTTGTCAGGTGCCGGCCTCCTAAGGAAGAAGCTTTACTTGACTGAGAAAGGAATGCCGCCCTTGTCTCTTACGGACGACGGCTGATCGCTGGAACAGCACTGGGAAAGGCAAGGGGCGCTTCCCAACAAGCGTGTTTCCAGAGGATGTTCGCGAAGGCAGGAGGAAGGTCTGGGCCGCGACCCCTCAGTGTGGTCAGGGACGGGGGCAGAATTAGGACGTGCAGAGCCGGGCACGGACAAGACAGGGAGACAGAGGAGTGGGTGACGAGGACCAGGACAGCAGCGGGGCCGCAGCAGGGCCAGGGAGAGGGACACAGCACAGCTGGGGGGCTCCCGTCCCGAAGGCCAGGCAGTGACGAGGAGAAAGAGGGGAGGGGGACTGCAGAGAGAGACCCAGAGTCGGGCCATGGAATGGGGGCCTGCCCGCCGTCCCAGAGCATCTGAACATCAGCGCCTACTACGACCCCCGGGCGCTAGGGAGACACTGAATGCAATTTTCCTCAGTAAATTGATGGAAGACAATCAAGCCTGCATTTCTGCTTAAGAGACTCGGTGATAAATACAAAGTGAAACTCCACTTGCGGATCGTTGACGAAGCAGGTGATGAACATGTCCTGAGCCAGAAGCCCGTTTGAGAGGTAAGGGAATGGAGGCCACCAGTCGGATGGAAAACCAGGAGACTCGCAAGGGAAATGAGGACTTTCTCAGCTTCCACGTGGACGCTCTACCTCTAAAAGCGAATTACGAGAGCGAAAGTTCCTTTCAGTAATGGAGATTCTGTATCTTGTTCTGGGAGGTGGTTCTAACTATGAAAACTGAAGGCTTAAGAGCAAATTGGTCTTGTGGTTGTACATGAATGTCTGCTCTGGGTGGGGCTCTTCCACCGCACACCACGTCCCTCGCTAATTTCCAAGCCTCTGGCCTTCGTCCCTGGTTTATATGTCACACACTTTGCTAGTTTTTGTGACTCCCTTACTTTCCTTTTGACACTGTTCACTCATATTATATTGTTTACCCCAAATCCAGCACTAACGTGTGGACATCTGTCTACAACCCTGCGTGTCTCCAGGGCTCCTCACACCCCAAGGAAGAGACCCCTGCACCCCGAGTGCCTTTGTTCAATTCCACCAGCACCGAGAGGGGCCTGAGATCGGGGAGGGGGGGGCTTCCTTTGTCCATGTGGCTCAGAGCTGGCACTCAGCAGATGCCCCTGGCAGGTGCCGACCGACGATGCTGAGGGAGGCTGGTGGGGGGTGCCCCCAGGCTCCTTCCTCAACAACAGGGAGGCTACGGACCCCTGTCCAGGCTTCTGCACTTCTCAAGGGCCCGTTCTCTAAATGACTGTTACCAGGAACTGCAGCTGTTCCAGGACCCCAGGAACACGTGATTCACTCCCGAGGATAAACGGGCACGAGGGCTGAGGTGTGAGCGCCCAGCCCAGCCTTGTTATCGGACAGGGTGACAATGGTTTCCACGGCTCTCACGCTCTCCTGGGAAGCTTGCCACGGCTCCGGCCGCCATGCTCTTAGGGAGCTCAGGCCACGTGGAGAGGCAGCTCCTTATCCAGAAAGAGGGTCTTTACAGAGGGAACCAAGTTAAAATGACATTACCAGGATGGGCCCTGATCCATTACGACCGGTGTCTTCATCCAAAGGGAAGTTTGGACACAGAGACAGGTGTGCATAGAGAAAGATGAAGTACTGGAGAGACGCACCTGGGAGCCGGGAGCTAGGACTGCAGGGAATGGCCAGGAGCCAGGAAGAGGCAGGAGGGCCCCTCCTACAGTTTTCCGAGGGAGCCCTGCCCACACCTCGACTCCAGACTCCTGGCCTCTAGAACCACGAGGGAGTCTATTTCTGTTGTTTGGGGTGCTTTTTTTACACAGCAGAGGTGGAGGGGCGAGCACTGGAGCTGGCCGTACTGGCCAGGAGGACGAAATAAAATGCAGCTAAAATCCACTCTCCACAACGAGGTCGGCAGACTGGCCCTCGGGCCAGATCCGGTCCACAGTCCGTTTTGTTTAGTTTGGTTCTTACAACTTTATGGAGCTATAACTCACATACCTCGCAACTCACCTATTTAATGCACAATTTGATGGTTTTTACTGCATTCAGAATTGTGCAACCTTTGCCACAGTCAATGCTACCACTTGATTGTTTAAAGCGTTTTCCTGGAATGCAGCCATGGGCCTTTGTTGACATACTGTCTGCCGCAGCTGCTTCCCTACCAGGCAGAGCTGATAGTTGCAACAGAGACCTTATGGCCTGCAAAGCCAGGACCGTCTACTGTCCGGCCGCCTGTGGACTCATCAGCCCTGCCACGTGGTCTGCAGTGAGGATCACCGAAGAAGCACAGTTACGGGTGGTCTCTTTCTATTCCCACAAAACTGCCTGAGTCTCCGTTCCTGCATCTCCCAGACAGCCTGCTTCAAGGCTGTGCTGAGAAATGCCGAGAATGTGGTAATGGTCAGAGCCCATCAAGGCTCTTCCCCGCACCCAGGAGCTGGCGCACACCTGGGTCCTGCCTGCAGCTCCCCTCGGTGGGCTGCCCCCGCGCCCAGAGCACACCCCGAAGATCGCACCTCAGCCTGCAAAGCCCGTGGGGTCAACTCTGATCATCTCTGACCACTGCTGCCTCCTGCTGCTCTGTCCCCACGGACCTTTATGCCATAGTTCTGCCCATTAGCCCATCTCCGTCCTCCCTGCCTGGACTGTCCCCTCTGCCCTGTCCCACCTACTCCCACGGCCAGCTCCCCAAAACTCAGTGCTCAGTCATAAACATCACCTCCAACAAGCCTTCCCAGCCACACCATCTAAAAGACCCCTCCCCAGTCACACCTCCCCTATAGCTGAATTCACATCATGTACATATACATTATCTGTCCCTACATGGAATGTGGGTTCCATCAGAGAAGGATGCATCTATCTTATTCACTGGAGTATATCCAGCTCCTAGAATACTGCCAGGCACACAGTAGGAAATAAATATGTGTTGAAAGTATGAATAACCGCACCAGCTGCAGAGACATCGCCACCCAGGGACCTTTCCATTCTTTCCCTCTTACCCTTCTCTGTGACTAATTTGCTCACCTGGGAGCCTCTATGGAAAGCTCTTCCATTAAAGGCCATGCAAGGATTGACTAAGCACAGTGGGTCATTAGCAAGGTCAAGAGTAGGTGCAAGCAATCGAAAGCCTGATGTTGAAGAATCATCACGGGCTAAGTGTGGTGCCTATTTACTCCAGGCCTACTGAAAGCATAATCTTAGTCCGGGAAAAATTCAGGCAGGAACCCCATTTACTAGCTGTTTTTCTATATAACAGACCTTGGACCAACTGGCAAGTCTCCTGGAAACCCCACACACGTGTACACACACAGTCTCTCTCCCTCTCTCCCCCCGGAGGTCAGAGTTCGAGGTGAGCGGCCTCCTACCTGTGTCCGATGCCAGATGACAGATGCCCTGGAATGGCCCAGCTTGTTCCTGCAGGGCCCTTTATCGTAATGGATCAGGAGGAAGTCATCCTGAGAAGGAAGAGAAAGAACAGGGGTGGGTGGGAGAGTCCTCTCTGTTTAGTGAATGAGTCCTGCCTGGTCCCAGTTTCTTTTTTTTTTCTTAAATAAATTTATTTATTTTATTTATTTATTTTTGGCTGAGTTGGGTCTTCTTTGCTGCGCACGGGCTTTCTCTAGTTGCGGCGAGCAGGGGCTACTCTTCATTGCAGTGCGCGGGCTTCTCATTGTGGTGGCTTCTCTTGTTGCGGAACGCGGGCTCTAGGCACGTGGGTTTCAGTAGTTGTGGCACACAGGCTCAGTAGTTGTGGCGCATGGGCTTAGTTGCTCCGCGGCATGTGGGATCTTCCCGGACCGGGGCTGGAACCCGTGTCCCCTGCATTGGCAGGCGGATTCTCAACCACTGCGCCATCAGGGAAGCCCCCAGTTTCCTTTTTTTAAGTTCAAATTGGGGATGTGAGAGAACGAGGGCGACAGCAGAGGAAGAACGTACACCCAGAGGGGGCTGCTGCCACCCCAGGTCCCCGTGAGTCCCCAGGCTCTCCCTCCTCCGTGGCGCGTCCCCGACAGACTGCTCAGGGGCCACTAGAGGGAGCCGTGCTCCAGCGTCGGTCTCTGCCCCAGCCCGGCTCCCCGCCCCCCGGGCTCAGGCACTCCCTGCTGATGCAGGCCTTCTGAACAAGTAGGTCAGGGGCTCCCCCAGCCCTGGCTGTGCTTTACTCCCCACGAGTCTCTGCCTGAGCATCTTCCCGCCACCCTGGCAGGATTATTCCGGGATGCAATGACTTCCTTTATGTCTGCTCCATCCTCCTCGCCCTGAAAGTGCCTCCTCTCAGCTCAGACCAAGAAAATGTTCTCAGTTCTCAAGAGGAGACCCGCCCTCCGCCTAACAGTTCCTCGGACTGTCTAGAAGTGAGAGGGAGCTCGAGGGAACGTCCTGCCCACCCTACCACCTCCAGCTGTCCTCACATCCCACCTCCATCTCCAATCACCTTCCCCTGACCATCTTCACCAGACCATCAGGGTCCTGGAGCTGGGACCCTGAACTGATGTCAGCCTCTGTAACCATGTCCCCAGCTCGGTGCTCAGCCCCCAGACTTCAGCAAGCAGTGACCGAGGTGCAGGAGTGGGTTTTCTGGACAAAACCCTCTGCTTCTTCACGTACAGGAGGTGCCATTTTCTCCCCTATTGTTCATAAAAGAACCAGTTCAGTAAACAGCACAAAAGAGAGGCCGATGCTGTTTGTTCACTTAACTGAGGCTGTAAACAGGGCTTCTTTTTGAGAAAAGGGGAAATAAGCACAAGGCCCAGGGTGTCTGAGACGGGAAGTCACTCCTCCGAGGGCCGGGCAGAGCCGGTGGCGGTGGTGTCCTTTGGCCCTTCGCGGCCCCGCTGGGTGGTCCTCCCAGGGAGCCCCCCTCTCATCCTGAGAGCCGCCGGCCTCCAGTCTGATGATTTCATAGGTCGGCCTCGCGGAGCCTGAACCCACGCTGGAGCATCCAGAAATCCTGGCTTTCTGGGGGTTGTAGCGAGGGCCCAGACTGCCACCCCCGACTCACCCCGTCCTAGACCCTCATCTGTCCAAGCAAGCACAGGCGCGGGTGAATGCACGCCTCTTCTGGCTGGAGCTTGTCCTCTCTGGGGCCATTTCTCATGACTTCTGTCCACGGAGACTCTCTGTTCCTTGAACTCCTAATTCTGTTTTCTTTCACCCACACACCACGGAGATTAACGTCCCATTTTAAGACTCGTTTTCCCAGGCTGCCTCTCACAGTCTTGCTCTGTAGACGCCTAACAGCCTTTGGATTTGTTTTCTGAAACGCAAGCTGAGCTGCGTCACCCAGCTGAGAAGTCTTCAGGGCTCTCGCCTGGCAAAGCTGGACAAACCCAGCTGGACGTTACAGTCACCGGGGCCACCTGGGGAAACGCGGATCCTGACTCCGGGTCAGGGGCGGGGGGTACCCAGGTCACAGATGCCCCACGTGGCCCTCATCAAGCTGCTGTTGGACCAGTGCTCGGGGGGCACCAGCCCCCGTGCCAGAGGTCCAGCTCTAGCTCGGCACGGAGACCCTGGTCACGTCCCCCGCCTCGGCCAGACACAGACCACGTACAGCCCACATCCTTCCTGACCACGTCCTGTCCTCTGGAGGTGACCCATCTCCCACACTCTGCCCTCTGCCCGGTCAGCTAACTCCCCATAGCTGTGCCCACACCCCATCCCACCCCAGACCCAGTGACCCACCCCAGACCCAGTGACCCGCCCCAGAGGGGCTGCTGGGGACGCCACACCAGCTATCTTGTAGCACTGCTCCCTAGGACCTGGTGCTCCCAGGGGCTTCTCAGTCGGGAGGTCCCCAGCCCCTCAAGGTCACGGATTTTGCCAGCGACATCCTGGCAGCCCAGGCCTCCATGCGGAGTTGAGTTGCCAACACTCACGGCACGCTTCCTGAGCAAAACAAAAGCCTTCTCCCTAACAAAAGCACTCCAAGATGATTTTACAATATACAAGTGATTTCACCGTGACTTTAAGTTCCTGGATGAAGCCCTTGGGCATACCCACCGCAGGGCCTGCCAGGAACCTAGGTGCGTGGTGAGAGTGAACGTTTCCCTTACATTGTTCAGAGAAGCCTCATCAAGCCTTTGAGTGGAAGCAGAAACAATGGTGCTGGCGAAGGAGAGCACGGTGGCCCAGATGCTCGCAGATAACAATGAATTCCTCAGAGCAGCTCCACCACGGAAGGTTTGAGGCTTCCTGCCCTACTCTGGCCGACACGGACTGGTCGTACCCAAGCTGCTGGGCCTTAGGGTCGGAAAGACCAGAGAGTGGATGCCGAGTCCATTCCTCACTCCGTCGGTGCTTTGGGGAAAGACGGTTAACCTTCCTGGACTGCTTCCTAAAGTCAGGAAATCATCATTCCACCTCTCACAGAAAGAGTGTCCGTATGGAACAACAGAGGTGTGCAGCGCAAGTCACAGACAGCCTAAGCTTCAGCCCACATAAGCATCACTTCATAAATAGGGACCATTGACCACCACCTCCAAAAACGACAGAAGGCGAGCGGGTCCCTTCTGTCTGTAAGCGGTGAATGTTGGGCCCGCAGGGGCAGCAGAGAAGCAGTGCGGTCCTGGGCCTCACAGGTGAGGGCGGGGCCTGGCGGGGGGCAGGGGCAAGGACGAGGATGGAAAGAATCACCCTAAGATGACTGATAACTCCGGGAGGTGTACGTGCACAGGAGCCGGTGCTCGGAGAGGAAAATTCTCGAGAGGAGGGAAGGGGGACGTGTAAGCCCCTCCTCCGTCTCAGAAGCTCTGCTGCTTCCAGACACACGTTCACACACTTGTCTTAAATCACGGCTACTGTCCTTGACTGACTGCTGCAGAGCTGACCTCCTGCCCCTCAGGGTCTGTTTTCTGTGGCCACAGGGTCACTTTTCAGCAGCTTGTCATCTACAGAGGAAAACAGGCCACCTTGGCCCCGAGGACGCTGACTTTCAAGGAGGAAATTGCCCTGTGCTACCTCTGTCCCCGGTCCGGGCAGAGCCAGGGCACAACGGGGCCTCTGGCCGGCAGGGACTGTGCTTTAGAGCCAAGTCAGACGGACACACAGATGGACAGAGAGGGTGTCTCTCCAGAGACCAGAGCAGAGAGAGAACAGCTTTGGGCTCAAAGGGGACAGACCTCGGGGAGGTCAAGGTAGCAGGGGAGGTCACAGCAGAAGCAATGCTCCCTCTGGAAGTCTGTGTCTGTCCATTTCTAATACTTCCCCCCAAAAATCTACCAGGAGATTTGATAACATGAGGTAAAACTGGCATTTCATTTCCTTTCCCCTTTAGGAAAAGTTGATAAGGAATTGCAAATTGCAGGCCAGACTTTAGATAATATAACATAATTTAATAATCAGTTTTCAAAAAAAAGAAATACAGTAAAATGCAAATTACATATATATATTATGTATAATACAGGGAGACTATACATAGCCTATATATGATATATAGTGACTATATATATAGACTATATATATAATTATATATATATGATATATAAAGAAACTATACACATAAAGCCTCTGAAGGCCCTAAAGACTTTGTAATGCTTCAGACATCATTCTAAACAGCAGAGACCGTGCAGGGTACACTGGGGAGATGGTGGCCGTATGAGGCCAGAAACTTCCATTCTGCCAGGCGGCAGAGGGTCTGTATGTTCTTCTGCCCTGCAGGTGACACGAGCGTCACTAAAGTAACTGCCCCGCGCCCAGCATCCGCGGTCCCCTGCCTCCGTCATCCTTGCTATTCCAGGAACGGCCCCTGCTACGGACTGTTTGCATTCCCCCAAATTCCTATGTTGAAGCCCTGACCTGCAGTGTGATGGTGTTTGGAGGTGGGGCTGCTGGGAGGTGTTTAGGTTCAGAGGACGTCATGAGGCTGCGGCCCCCGTGACGGGATTCATGTCCTTACAGGAAGAGGAAGAGAGTGCAGAGCTTCCTCTCTCTGCCAGGTGAGGCCACAGCGAAGGCGGCCGTCTGTACACCAGGAAGAGGGTCCAGAACCTGATGACGCCGGCACTGATCTCAGACGTCCAGCATCCAGCACGGAGAGATCAACGTCTGTTGTTTCAGCTCCCAGATGTGGGGAGGTGCTGAGATCCTACCCACCCCTTTAACACCCAGGCTGAGCCCCAGCCTGAGCTGACCCTCCGCTCCCAGAGCTCCTGCACAAACTCCCATCTTTTGATACCACTGCATCCAGGGAGCTCATATTACCATAAATACGCACAGAGAAAACGCCTGACTGTGTAACTTCAGTGAAGCGGCTGGCGCACGCTTCTGGCTTCAGCCTGACCCACAAAGCCCCCCGCCGCGTACTCACGTCCAGGGACTCGAGGCAGTACCAGCAGAAGGCGTGCTTGCAGTTCTTACACATCATCTGTGCACACCCTTCGTCCCGCTCGATGTAGACCTTGCACTTGGGGCAGCGTTTGATGGGCACGTCGTCCTCCTCCAGCGGGAAAGCGGAGCTGCTGAGGGAGAAGCTGCATCAGGGCTGTGCTCAGAGGGCCGGAGGGCCAGGAGACACCTGCCAGCACAGGTTAACCCTGGACGCACCAGCTCAACTAGAGGGACTGAGGTCACCTGTGTTAAATGAAATATGTTGAAACCAAAGAGACTCGAACTCTGGAAAACAATCACCGCAAACCAAAGAGACTCGAACTCTGGAAAACAATCACCGCAAAACTGGGAAGCAGCCAGTTTGACTTAGGGAAAAGAGCACGGTCAGCACATGTCTACAGTTAGATGCGCACAGACGACACAAAGAAAATAGGGCACAGGGCTGAGAATGGAGGCCTCTGAATAATGGGAGTACGGTCAAATGTTATGCCCTTATTCATATAGTTGTGTGCTTTCCTAAGGGTTGATAACACATGGTATGCTCTTCGCCATGATCAGAAAAAAAAAAAAAAAAGTTACACACACACACACACACACACACACACACACTAATCGCTTATTAAGATCTACTTGGCTTGTCTGTACAAAATTGTTTTCCTGAGGGGTCTGAGCAGGCCCCCAGGGGTGAGCATGGTGGCATTTAAGCCTGGGGTCGAGTGCAGCTCTTCTGCACACAGGCTGGGTGGCAACCTTTCTGAGGCCCAGCCTTCTGGCCAGTGTGAGTGTGACAGATGGCGTTATGCATGTGTGAAGGGCGCAGGGCAGTGCAGGCCTGTGTGAAGTGCCCCGTAAATGGCAGCAATGATTCTATGCTGCTCATAAAAAGACAGCCCAGGTATCTTTTTAGGTTGAGGGTAGAACGATGTCCATCCCATGCTATTCATCTTAAAAGACAGCTAAAAATATGGAATCATCTGGAAAAAGAAGCGGTCAAGGGCAGTTATCACTGATTATGGGGCACGTACTGTTTGAACTCACTGCAGCTACTCAATGTCACCAGGAGAAAAATGATTTCCCATTGGGGTGAGCAGCCTTTTCAGAACCTAATGCATTCATGAGTATAAATTCACTACAAGTGAGCAAATTCTGGCATCCTGAGTAAATTCTGGCTGAAGGATCTTCCACAAGCATCATAGTGAATGTCAGCCTTAATTATGTCATCACTTTACACGGTTGTCTGAGCATCAGTGAGCTTCCAAACAATTGCAGTCTCAGGGTTTTCCTAAGCTCGGGGCTCCTACGCTGTGGGGCATGTGCTCCAGCTTAATAGGTTCTTGTTTCGTTCACTAGTACAAGGTGACCAGGTAAGACGCCCTGGAAAGAAGCAGTACCTCCTCGTAGTCAGGGGGTCTGGAGACAGACATTCAAGCCAGCCAGCTGGGCTGTGTACATACTATCAGTCTCCACGTCTGCAGACATGAGGCAAACTGCATCCGTCTCAGAGCGAGTGATGAAGATGTAAAGAGTTTCTCTGTGCCGAGCACATAGAATCCAGCACATATATAGTAATCACTCAATAAATGCTAGTTGTTAGTAATACTATTACTGAAAGATAATACAACTGTAGCTCAAATTCATCTCTAATTTAACAGCAAACTGCAGACCAGCCTGGCCGCACAGAATGTGATTTACAATGAAGCAGGGTTGTCATAACACGTGTTATGACATGTGGCTGGGTAAGCCAGAAAGTCAGGTTTTTTTGGTAAAATCTTTGTTTTTTATATTTTCACAAAATGAGATTTGTGAGTTCTTATTCAAGTTGCCCTTGCGTCAGTTTCTTAGGTTGCACAACCTGATTTTTTTTTTTTTTCATTTTGTTTGTTCTTGTTCTTTCTAAGGTATATCACGGATGATTTAATATACACGTACGTTGTGCCATCGTGACATGATTGCGGTCTTTGGGCAATGACCTCCATGAGACCAGAACACCACAGATGAAGAAATACTAAGTCGTCAGGCTCCCAACACCCACCACCCTCCACCTTAAGAAGGTTTTATGGACCCCTTCTCCATCCCTCCCAAGAGCAGGACACCGGCTCTTCCTGACTCCGGGTTTCACTGGTTCTTGGAAGGGAGGAGCCCCTCACTCACTAAGTGGGGCCTTCTCTTAAACAGTCACCCGACTGCTTCACGAGGGCACAGCCCCTCCTGCCCTCTACCTGCTTCTTCCCCAGCCTGGAAATCCAGCTCTCCCAGTTATGTGTAATCTGTCACACATGCAGTGTGGCTCTTCTCGCAAAATTATGAAGGATCAAGACCCTAAGTATAAGTTAAGTGATCATTCTAGCGTTTCGGCGCCTGCTGTATGCCGAGATTTGGGGTGACAATGTCCAAACAAACACAAGAGCTCAGCCTAGTGGAGGGATTGGCCACATAAACAGATGAACTAACATCCAACAAGGCTGGTGTTGTCATCAATGCAAACGATCTCCATGGGGGACACAGAGAATGGGTCTCCAACCCTGCCCTGGGAACTGGGAAGCCTGACAAAAGAGGGGACATGAGCCACGTCCTCGAGGGTGGCAAGGAGTCCCCAGGGAAAGCAGGAGGGTGGAGAAGGGACATTCCAGGCACAGCACAGAGGTGCAGGTGGCAGGCGACAGGGGTGTGTCCGGCGTCACCACGAGGGTCCCTGGGCAGGTCGAGCTGTGGGGAGAGGGGCGGGGGCAGCAGATGGGGACAGAGGAAGAGAGGCTGGTGACACCTTCAGGTGGATGGTGAGATTTACTCCACCAGGAAGTGGCCTCAACAGGCACTGGGCCACCTCTATCTGATTGAACCAGATGCCACTGCAGATACTGGAGGACAAAACAGCTGAATACTATCAATTTCTATGCTTCAACCTACTAAATTTCAAGGTACACAGAGTGATGCTGTGGTGTCCACCTGGCCATCCAGGCTGAGGGTCTGGCGGGGGACGGGAGGGCAAAGCCGCTACGGCGGTTTACCGCATCCTTCCTGCCAAGCCCCCCATTTCAGGCACATGTGGCCCCCTTGGCCTCAGGCACCAGGAGCCTGTATTTGGCGAACCTTCTGGTATTTCTAACCACTGCCCCCCCTCCTCTCGTTCCTGCTCCTGCACCCCCATTTCGGATCATCTTCAGCACGATGGAGTCTTGGAAAAACTTCAGGTATCACAGGACTTAAAACCCTGCATAGTAACTGACTGTTCATACGTTTGCCTTTCTGGATGGGCAGAGTGTACTCGGTTTCTTATGCATCTTTCTATTTCCAGAGGCTGGCACAGTGCCAGGCACATAATCAGTTCTCAAAAATGAATAATAAACGAATAAACAAATCCAGGTCTGAATGAGACCCAAGAGAAGAGCGTACGTGGAGACTGACCGGGCTGCAGGCCTGTCCTCCCCAGAGGCACATTGAGGGAGAAGGCTGATTCCTTCTCCCGGCCTGCAGTCTGCCCCGAGCGTACCTGGTCTCCCCGGGAAGGAAGGTGATGGGCATGGTCTCCGGGCAGCCCTGGCCAGGGTGCCAGCTGGCTTTGCAGGCGGAGCAGAATTCCGTGTCGCAGGCTTTGCACTGCACCAGCTGCGGGGTCTGCAGCCCCATCTCCTGCAGCTGGCACACAGCCTGGCAGGTGGACGCCGGGCACCAAGTCCGACAGGGGTCCAGGAGCACCTCTGGCACAGGGAATAAAAACGGGCAAGTCAAACTCTGCAGGACCAAGGATCTGGCGGGGCTTCGGACTGATGGACACGGACTTCACGTATTTAAGGGAGAAAAGGAAATCAAGGTCAGACATAATATACCCTTCACGATCCGGGACCCATCTGGCTCCTCCTCCTCCCCCCCGGGCCACTCCCCACTTCCCACTCCACTCACGTGGGGGACAGCAGATCCCCAACTACCCCCAGAGTCCTTGTGGCTCAGGAGCCCCTACATCCTGGAAGCCTTGTGGTCCAGGGACCACCTCCTGCTCCCTGCCCGCCTGCCCTGGGACATAGCTTCGTGCAGTCAGGCCCGTCCTTCAGGCTCGTAGCCTCACAACCTAGCCTGGGGTCGGGTGTGCATCGGGCATCCCAAAATATTGGTTAAGGATGGAAGGAAAAGAGGGAAGGGAGATGGCTGATTCTTCTTCTCATCAAAGGTCAGACCTCTGACTTATGACTGTCTCCCTCCCAAGTTCAAATCTAAGCCCTGAGCTAAGGACTGTATGAAATTCACTCTTCAACAGCAGGCTTTCCCTCTGAAGTAGAGCCCACGTCACTAAGAAGCCTGATTTGATGAAATTAGTCAGGAGGTTTATTTTGAAAAACAGAACACCACAACACTCCCATTCCTTCACATCTGCTTTCATATCTCACATTTCTTTAAGTAACGGTCCCGAGCTGTCCTTCACGTGAGCCTGGTTACTGGTTCCTTGGACCCTTTGTCCAGTGTGACTGGACTCTCAATGCAGGCCAGCGGGAGGGAGAGCTGGGCAGGAACCCACACGGATGCTGACGCAAGGCCAAAACGCCGCGAGGGAGGCCAAAGGATTCCAGGGTGTGTTCAAAGGCCTCCAAGTCAGCCACGGAGGGTCGCTCTTGAGAAGGAAGGGACTGCATTGTGCTGGGAACTTGGAAGCAGTGAAAGGCGCCTGCAGGCTTCTCGGCCACGTGACCAGCGATGGCCGGGGTGGGTCGATTCACCCACATCAGAGACAGGATTTGTAGGCACTGGGACCTCCAACAGGCTGGGGCTGTCATGAGCTGCAGGCGCCCGGGCCTCACTTCAACAGGCCACCCGTGTGTTTGCCAGGTTCCCCAATCAAATGTGGATTCAGCCCGCCATGAATGAGCTCCTGTCAGGTACAACGGGACTAAAAACCATCTCACCATCCAATCCGGGGGCTAACAGTAAGTATTTCAGTCTTTGAGGGTCATGAGGTCTCCATCCAACTACTCAGCTCTGCTGTGGTACCACAAAGGCATCTGTGTTGGTGCGTAAATCAGTGTTCCAATAAAGCTTGATTTATAACCCCAAGCCAGGGGCCGTACTAATTTGGCCCACTGGCCATGGTTGGCTGACTCCTCATCGAATCTAACTTTTTTTAAAAGGTGAATTAATCAACAGCACAGAAGTATCAAATTGGTAGGTCTGGCAGAAGCTTTAGAAGACTTGCTAATACAAAGGAACGCAGGCATTCAGGAAAATGTGATACTTTTTAATTGTTTTTCTTTATAACAAGGTAAAATCTTCCTGATGCGCCTAATAGTGAGCGAAGGAGTAAAATTAGCTCTTGTCACGCTGAGCTGAGAGTATTGGCTTTTCTAAGACTGTCTCTGGCTGTCCGAGCCAAGGACGTGGTTTTGCGGGAAAACGCGCGTGTGTGGGGTAGCGGCCTGCAGGCGCCTGGGCTGAGGAGGCAGGACGAAGGCGGAGGGAGGGACGCAGAGGCGGCCCGGGGCTCGTGGGGGACACACCAAAGGCCGCTGCCCCAGGGTCCTGTGCCTTTTAGCGGCGGCCCTCCCCCTCCCTCATCTGGAATGCTCTGAGAGCTCTGCCTCCGGTGCTGGTGTGCGTGGAGGGTAAGCCAGGGTTTGCGGCACCTGCATCTCGGGGGCCCCATGTGCCCGGCCCCCGAGGACAGTGCTGCGGGATGTGGGCGCTCGGCCTGCCAACAGCAGGACACGGGCAGGTACGTCCTCAGCGGGGTCTCTTTCCCTGCCAGCTTGACAAGGTGTTGAGTGCTGTTGCCCCTAAAGGGACACCACTGTCCAGTTTAGACCCTTCCAGTTCCCACCGCTCCCCGCTTCTGCTCTGAGGAGGCTGTGACCTCAGGAGGGGACCAGCAGAACCTCTTCCTGCATCTCACGGCCGAGCGCCATCTTCCGTCCACTCCTCTTGGAGGGCACGTGTGGCTGCGGGGGGGGGCGGGGCGGGGCTTTTCATGAAAGGCCCAATTATATCCTGCAGCGCACAGCAGCGGAGACCCAGTTAGGGTTTCCATGGTAACGACTTCAACAGTGCGACCTGTGTCCTTATGGCTACGCCCATCCCCACGGGAGAGACTCCCTGTGGGAGACGTAGAGGGCAAACACTCTGCCCCATCGATCTGCTAGCTCAGAACACCCTTCCGCAGTGCTGCCGGCACACATGCCCCTGTGGGCACAGCCTGGGCTCCTCTCTCAGACTTCTATTAGAATTCTACATCATCACCCCGCTGCTGGAGTCTGCCAGTTGGGTGTACAAGATGAGACGCGATCAATAGGAAAATCCACACTGGGCAACAGCAGAGGTTTTCTTTCCAGGATGTGTATATACATACATATCTATGTCTGTCTACCTATCTATGTATTACATGTATATCTTATACTATACATTAGATACATTATATCACATGATATATTATAACTATTACAAATATTGTATCTAATATTTATATATATACATATTTGTATATATTTTCACACAAGGCAAGCAGTGTATTTTCTGGCACACTAGAAGAAACTCATCTTAACTCCCATCTCCCAAAGGTATATTAATAATAGATTAATGAAGCAGGTCCCTAATAGCTCTACTTATCAAAAAGCCCAAGACTCTTTTAAAAGATGTTTTTCTTTCCTTTTTTTTTTTTTTAACATCTTTATTGGAGTATAATTGCTTTACAATGGTGTGTTAGTTTCTGCTGTATAACAAAGTGAATCAGCTATACTTACACATATATCCCCATACCCCCTCCCTCTTGTGTCTCCCTCCCACCCTCCCTAACCCGCCCCTCTAGGTGGTCACAAAGCACCCAGCTGATCTCCCTGTGCTATGCGGCTGCTTCCCACTAGCTATCTATTTTACATTTGGTAGTGTATATATGTCCATGCCACTCTCTCACTTCGTCCCAGCTTACCCTTCCCCCTCCCCGTGTCCTCAAGTCCATTCTCTACATCTGCGTCTTTATTCCTGTCCTGTCCCTAAGTTCTTCAGAACCATTTTTTTTTTTTTTAGATTCCATACATATGTGTTAGCATACAGTATTTGTTTTTCTCTTTCTGACTTACTTCACTCTGTATGACAGACTCTAGGTCCACCCACCTCACTACAAATAACTCAATTTCACTTCTTTTTAGGGCTGAGTAATATTCCATTGTATATATGTGCCACATAAAGATGTTTTTCTTTCTTAAACACAACTGTCCTTTGAGAAGCACACTGTGAAGGGCCCAGCACCCCCGCTCATACTGGTCCATTCTCACTGCCCTGGATATATAAACAAACGCCTGCAGCGTGGTGTGGTCGGTGCTCAAATAGGAGCTCGTGTGTAGTCCAGTGGGGCATGCAGGCAAGGGCGATGGACCTTCCCTGGAAGCTTGTTTGTTCCCAGCCTTGGGGGTCTTCCAGTTGGGAGAGTAGGTGTTCAGAAAGCACCTCACAGCCTCCCTCCTGGCTTCCTGCTTCCCAAGGACCTGGCTGGAGGACTGGGGAAACTCAGATTGAAATCAAGGCTCTGATATAAGATGAGACATGTAAAGTTCACAGGAAGACAGTGCTTGAAACTTTAACCATAGGACTTTTTAGTTACTAAAGGTTGTCAGAAAATCATGGCAACTGTCAGTTTTAATCCAGTCACCATCCTCACTTGAAAATGAATTTCAAAGGGAGAGAGTACGTTGAAACTTGCTCACTGATCCTGTCTCAGAATTTGCTCGGTGACCAGCTATAATCAATAGCTGTATTTTATTAGCCCTAACATTTTAACATTTCATTCAGACCGGTCTCTGGTCCTATTAAGTCCGAGTCCTTTTTGTGTTTTTTGCTGCTTTGAACGTAATGCTAGAAAAATGTTTTAAAGTGATGGGTTTGAGAGATATTTTTTTAACCTAAGTCGAGTTGGGTTCATTATGCAAAGGAAAAAAAAAAATCTTTGACTAAGCTAAAGTTCGGAAGAAATAACACAGTTAAAATTATTATGTAGGAATATTTACCCAGCTGCGTTTTTAAATTCAATGTCATAGAAAGTTCATTTTCTTGTAACCCAAATAACTGCCAGTTTCTGTCAAGATTCCCACTGGAAAATGTTTTCAGAAGACGCTCAAAGTCTCAGAAATCCAAATTAATTTTATTGCTCCACATACTGACGTTTGTATCACATGGCATTATATTTAAGCTATAAACTGCCCCAAACCAAACAATATATGGCATTTAAATAAATAAACTCTTGAAAACAAATTTCAATGCCATCAAAAATCCTGTTTGATTTTTTTTAGGTTGGCCACACATTACCTTTTTTTTTTCTTTTTCCTTGAGAAGTGAGCCTCAAGAGGAAATGCAGCTATCTTTAGCATTTCTTTAAAAAAAGAAAAAGAAAACTTTCCACATTCAGCTAAACTAAAAGTCTCTGGACACTTTCCTCTAGTCTATTCCGCATTCCATTCCCATCCTGATGGTGTTTTCCTGTAAACACGCCACCCAGGGCCGCATCTCTCATAAAGGCCTGATCCAGGCAAGGACTGGGAACCACTCCAGGAAGAGGGGGGAGCAAACTTCAGTGCTCACAAACCGAGCTGAAAACTTTACAATCCGATGCGGCATCTTCACAATAAAGTTTTACCTACAGAGCATCTTCTACCCATGTCTTATTCTGCTCCTTTTCAGGTGAGCCCAAGGTCCAGAATATATATGAAAACGAGGCCAAACAGAATCCACAGAGTCTTTAAAATACCATGTTATGATCCTGACGTACTTCAGACAGCAAAGAGAAAGACCCATCCCGGACGGTCAGCGTGTCTGAACTCCGGAGTGGCCCGGCTCCAGCCAGCAGGGCTGGGCAGGGCACTGCGGGGGACCTGGTCCACACCCCACCCCACTCTCCACCAGAGATGGACGTCAGGGCGCGTCAGTCAGCCTCTGTGGGTGTCAGGTTAACAGACAACCTTGTCGGGCTGTTGGGAGACTTGGTGAACCAAGGGCTCAGCACCCACTGGTCCCGGCGTGCACGAGGCAGCCTGTCAAGGCGATGGACATGCGTGCGGTCGGGATGCTGAGGGCCACGATTCCACCCTGCCTGACCTCGGGACTTGCTTCCAGGCCTTTGTATCTTTTAAATTCTCCGGAGGTCTAAGAATTAGTTCTCAGACTGTTAGACCTTAACCTGGCTGGAGAATAATGCCCCACGAGGGTCTCTTTAAACTACCCCCAAAATCCCAAACCCCTAGAAGCAAGCTGTGTTTCACGAATCTTTCCTGTTCCTAACTAGATCCCCAACAGAGGCCTTCCAACTGTGAGCTCTGCAGAGAATTCAAATGACAGCCGAACTTTACAAGTCTACTTGACATCAATGTTTTCACTTCTGCTGTAGCCAAATGATATATAATCACAATCACCAAAAGCACTCCCCCGGGTTACCCGGATTCTGTCACAGGAATCATAACTGGCTAAGACACGGGGGCACCTACCTCTTTCAAACTGTAGCTTTTTGTATCTTTGCATGATTTCAGCTGCAACCATACACTCAATCTAAGGGAAAAAAGAAAAAGGAGTAAAACGATCTGAGGGCTAGACGGCAATGCCAGGTCAGCCCAGGCAGAGCCCATGACCCGCCATCGCTGAGGAGCCCATGCTCGTGCACCCCAGTTTCCCCAGCTGGACGTGCCTCGTTCTCCTGCAGGTGGCCCTGTTTGGGGCAGGTAGCATCAGGGCAGCTAATTGCAGTTTCTAATCCTTCTTTGATCAAGAGTTCCACATACTGTTTCAGGCACTGAAAAAAAAAACAGAAATATCTGTAAACATCTTTACTTCCTTAAGGCTGAAGGAGCAGTGAGGCATTAAAAAAAAAAAAAAAACAAAAGGACAAATCGAACACATTGTTCCAATACGGTTTTTTGTATATTTGCCGTGTAGCCATAGCAACGACCAACTTAGGGGTTGTATTCACTCAACAAATATTTGCGGGGTACCTCTTGTGCACCAGGACTAGGGATGCGGGCTGGAGCCCTGGGCCCGACCTCGGCAAACACCGTGCCAGTGAGCCCAGGGCAGAAGCAGAGGCATCGAGGGAAGCAGGGAAGCCGTGTCCCTCAGACACACATGAGACGTCAGGCGCCATCCTCAGTCCCCTATACTCCACTGTTTCATGTGCTCCTTAGAACATGCTCGCAGGAAAGGTGTGACCATGTCATCATTCAGGTGTGAACACTGAGTGACCAAAGAAGGAACTGCCAGCTTACCCAGACAGCAAGGGCAGAGCCCAGGTTCCAACCCAGTCTCGCCTGCCTCTAAATCGCCCCTGCACCCCACACCGAGAACCCAGAATGGCTGCCCATCCTCCTTCAGTGACCCCTTACTTACTGGGCAATCACTTGCTACCACCTTCCCCTACTTGGCAGTCTGGCTGGACATCTGAAGTAAGTTCAGAAAAATCAGTGAGGGACACAAAGCAAAGTTCATACCAAAGTGAGGAGGCCTTTCCCAATGCCGGTTTACTCTTGCTTCACTGTCTGCTAGTCGTAGAAATCCAATACTCCCTTAAAAAGCACTTCGTAAACAACAAGTAGAAGAAAGGTCATGACCTTCCCTAGTTGCAAGCTCACTACCAAATGTGACTGAGACAAACATTGAAGCGCTTACATCAGAACTCAAAGAGCATGGGAAACCGGACCTTTCAGTGAAGGGAAGCAAAGCACAGTATCTCACCAGCATCTCGAACCTCCTTTCAGTCACAGCCCAGTGTAATACTGGGGCTCATAATTCCACCACCACTACACTATTATAATGACACTATTACGTGTCATAGCAATTCATCAAGAAAAGCACATAAACTGTTGGTGGGAATGTAAATAGATACAGCCACTATGGAGAACAGTATGGAGGCTCCTTAAAAAACTAAAAATAGAATTACCATATGATCCAGCAATCCCACTACTGGGCATATACCCAGAGAAAACCATAATTCAAAAAGACACATGCACCCCAATGTTCATTGCAGCACTATTTACAATAGCCAGGTCGTGGAAGCAACCTAAATGCCCATTGACAGACGAATGGATAAAGAAGATGTGGTACATATATACAATGCAATATTACTCAGCCATAAAAAGGAACGAAATTGGGTCATTTGTAGAGACGTGGATGGATCTAGAGACTGTCATACAGAGTGAAGTAAGTCAGAAAGAGAAAAACAAATACCATATGCTAACACATATATATGGAACCTAGAAAAAAGGTACAGATGAACCGGTTTGCAGGGCAGAAATCGAGACACAGATGTAGAGAACAAATGTATGGGCACCAAGGGGGGGAAGCGGCAGTGGGTGTGGTGATGGGATGTATTGGGCGATTGGGATTGACATGTACACACTGATGTGTATAAAATTGATGACTAATAAGAACCTGCTGTATAAAAAAATAAATAAATAAAATTCAAAAATTCAAAAAAAAAAAAAAGAAAAGCACATAAGCTGTTTCCTAAGCCTCTTCCTCCCCCCCAAAATGTCTAATCCATTTCATTATAAGAATGCATGGTTACTAGGAACGGATGGGCCTAAAATCAGATCCAGCTGCAGTTTCCACTGGTTCTGTGCTTTGAACAAGTCTGCCTCTCTACCAGCCTCATTTTCTGGACCTGCATTTTAGGGTGGTTCAGCCTACCTCATGGTGGAGTCGAAAGAATATTGTGCAAGAGAAAGAGATCGAGGACTTCCCTGGTGGCTCAGTGGTTAGGAGTCCACCTGTCAATGCAGTGGACACGGGTTCGAGCCCTGGTCCGGGAAGACCCCACATGCCGCGGAGCAACTAAGCCCGAGCACCACAACTACTGAGCCTGCGCTCTAGAGCCCGCGAGCCACAACTAGTGAGCCTGCCAGCCACAACTACTGAGCCTGTGTGCCACAACTACTGAGCCCACGCGCCACAACTACTGAGCCCATGTGCCTAGAGCCTGTGCTCCGCAACAAAGAGAAGCCACCGCAATGAGAAGCCCGCGCACCGCAATGAAGAGTAACCCCCGCTCACCGCAACTAGAGAAAGCCCACACGGAGCAACGAAGACCCAACACAGCCAAAATAAATAAATAAATAAGTAAGTAAATAAGTAAATAAATAAATAAATTTATATTAAAACACAAAAAGAGAAAGAGTCTAGAAGACGACATGGAAAAGAGTGTATGCTCAATATATAAATGACAATTGATCTAAATGGGTAATTCTCACCATTTTAGCAAACCAGAATATTTCATTCACTAAAGACTCTAAAGATGGCAATTTCTTTAAAAAATAGAAACCAAGGTAATCCTCGAAAAGACCCATCTCCTACAGCCTCTCTCAAGAGCACTGAACAGAATGCTAAGACTCCACGTGTCAATTGCAGCCTTGGTGCCTACGACCCAAGGGCCCTGTATCCCTCTGTCCTGTCCAAGCTCCCTGTGACCACGCGGGCCCTGAACTTAGGTTTTTCCCAGATCATCTATGTTTCACCAATGCAATGATGATGAAGAGAGCTCCAGAGAACCGAGTAAGGATGAGCCTGGTCCTGGCGCTCCCTCTGAGGCCTCAGATGGCAGAGGTTTCAGAGGTAAACTCATCAAAACCAACACAGGAGCTTCCCAGAACGAGGGAGGGGCAGAGGAGGAGGGAGGGGGTCACGCGGAGCCTCCATCAGGCCTGCACCTCTTCAGGAAGACGGCACCATGGTTTGGTGGTGCGCTGAACCCCCACAGCAAGGTCTGTTCACAGTGGGAGGTGACTGGAAAGCGAATGTCCTGTGTGGGGCTGGGGGCAGGCTGAGGAGGAGAAACACGGCAGGCTTCAGAGCTACAGAGCCACCTGGAATCCCTGCCCCTCCAGGCACAGCCGCGGGCCGGTTATGTGATGAGCTTGGGCCACAGCTCCCTTGACTACAGAATACAGATGCCCATCTTGCTGGGCTTTTGCAACGGTAAGAAAGAAACTAGGTAAAAGCACCTGGCACAATTCCCAACACACAGACCAGCTAAGTAAGAGGGACTGCTGTTACCTGCTGTGTGTCTCTCTGGGTGATAGATGTCTTACAGTCATAGGTGAAAAAAAAAATCAAAACCTTAGCAACAAGATCGTTATTTTACTTTTTACAATTAAGTTTGTCTAAATTGAGTCTCTGGAGGACACTGGAATGCCGTAAACTGATAAAATGCTGAAAACTCTCACAATACTGTGCAGAGAAGTACATGATGAGAGAAGGTTTACAAAATGCAACAATGAAAGCTGGTGTGAAGCACACACCCGGGGGGGCATCTCCGAGTCTAAACGACGCTGTTGAAGAGACTGCACGTACCAACAAGCAGTGCGTCACATCTGCGGAGGACTGCCCAGGGGCGCACGTCCTATGCCATTCGCAGGCCTCTATGCAATTTGCAAAATGACTGTGCTCTGGAAGCATCCATTTGTTTACTATATAAAAAGAGATGAGGATCCAAGTGTCTGACCAAGTATCCATGGAAAACAAGCCCAGGCTTCTTCCAGATATAAAGCAGGCCATGACTCACAAGCTCTGTTTTTCAATCTAATAGCAAAAAGATGTCTTGAAATGAGCACCAAAAAAATGCCAGAGAAACCTCAGTCAAAATATACAGGACAAAGGCAGGCACTGATGTATTGATATTTCCTGCTATCATATTAGTTACAGCTCTCTGTAACCAAATGCCTCAGGACCCTGTGTTAATCACTACCTGTGTTAGCCAACTAAACACACACGAGGCTCTTAGGAGGTGTTAATCACTCCCATTTTATGGAGGAGAGAACAAAGCCCAGGGAGGTTAAAAACGGGCCCAGAGGTGGAGTCCGTAAGCGGAGGAGCTCGAGCTCAAACCCACGTGTGCCTGACTCCAAAGAGGTGAGGGTTTTGCTTTTCTAAACTCGTGCCTTCTTCCTCCCCAATCAAGAACTCTTTCATAAGCAATCGTTTATTACTTATTTTCTGTTACCTCATGAGGTTTTTTTTTTTCCAGTACAAAGCATTGTATGCATTTTAAAGTGGCAAAGTCTGAGTCAAACTAGACTGTGCCTTTATGTGTCCCTGATGCTTGGATGCCAGGACATTCCATGACATCAAGACCCCAAGGCCCCTGTGGGAAAAGATGCGGGTGCAGATCCTTAAGACGCACTGTGCTGGGGCTCCAGTGGGGTCCCGCCTCGGGGGCGCGGGTGGTCAGGAAGGCATCCCAGAGATGGAAAGCTGGCCAGAGAGACAGGACGTCCCAGCAAAGGAGCGTCTACCACACAAAGGGCAGGAGGAGGGAGGGGGGCTGTCGAGAGCCGCAGAATGTTCCAGGCCTTTCGTTTTCCACTCTGTCGTCCAACTCTTTGAAACCCGGTCCAAAGGCAGAGGCAGCACTGCTGATCTGCTAAGGTACCTCCGCTGTGTCAGAATGTTTCTGCCAAGGAGAAGGGGGCCACAGAGACACCTCTGCCTGATGTAAAGTCTGCAGCAAGTCGGAACTTCATCTGTTTTCTCCCTTGGAGGCCTGCTGGCTACTGATGATGCTAAAAGCCGAAAGGGACCCCCAGAAACTGTGCTCAGAGGCGCCTGAGTAGCTTCTGCTCACCAAGACCCACTGTGTACGAACGTCCGTGCAGGCAGCTCCAAACAACTGCGGTGGGGCCCCCACGAACAGTGTCCAAACAGCAAGGACCCTGGAATCCCCGCCCTGGGTTGGAATGCCAGCGAACCCGCTTGCCAGCTGTGTGACTGGAGCAGGAGCTGCGCCTCTCTGAGCCCCCGTCCTCCGCGGCGTGGAATGAGACAAGCCTGGTGGCCAGAAGAGGATGCGTCTACAGTCGGTGCCCCGGGGCCCGCAGCGCTCCGGCATGGTGCCCGCACACGCGCCACGTGTCCTGCTCGGCACGCCCCGGCCTCCACCGCCGAGGGTCTGCTTACATTCCTTCTCTGTTAGAGGGCAGGCTCTCTGAAAGCAAGAACTGTTCATCTTTCCAGGCCCTGCGCCTGTGCGTGCTGGCAGAAAGCAAGGGATCGACGACGCCGCAGGGAAAGGCAGATGCCACCAACCGGGGAGGTGAGCGCTCACACACACGACAAGCCGACGCCCGCGCGGACGCGGACGCTCGGCAGCCGTGCGGAGGAGGGGAGACCCGGGGCGGCGCGGGCCTCAGGTCGCTGCCAGAGAGCAGCTGGCGGCGTGGCGTCCCGGGCATCTCCGCGGGCGGGGAGGGCAAGCCCTTCCTCACACAGCTGTCCTCGGGGAGGCGGGAGCCACCGCCTGGCACAGCAGGCACGACAAGGATGCCTCGTGCATCCCCCCCCCCCCCCGCCCCCGCCCTCCGGCCACGCCACCGGGGGCTGGAAACCTGAGCAGGCCACCCAGCCAGCCCCGCGGTGAATGTTCTGGCAGCGAGGCTGCTCCAGGCTGCAGGAATGTGACTTTACCCAAAGCAGGGGAGTCCAGAGTATGAAGGCTGCTTTTGTAAAATTTTTAGGGGAAAACAAAATTCAGACTTACTTTCTACCAAAAAAAAAAAAACCCCAAAAAACAAAACCCAGCTCTCATCTACGTGTACTACTTGTCCTCTGCTCTTGACAAGCCACAGGGTCTGCTTGCTGTCTCCTGGACTAAGCTGCCCTGAGCTCCGACCCCTCGGCTCTGCTGAAGACCACGTGCAGCCCCACCGTCAGCTCTGCTCCAGGTACCCTCGGTGCTCTGCTCCCCGGCTGTCCTTGGGCCTTTCTGGGGAGAAGACACCATTCTCTCCTCCGCAGGGAGGGCGCTCTCCTCGCCCTCGGGCTTCTAAACGAGCTGCAGGAGACGCCATGTGTGTAGGACAAGGTCTCTCTTCTCCAAAGTCGCGGAGAAGCAAGTATGAGCCTTTCACCAAACCACACCTTCATCACCAAGACCTCCCAGCGAAGGCCAGACAGAGCTGGCTGTGGTGGGCAGGGTTAACATACGGAAATCAGAGTCAGGGACACGAAGGGGTCCTCAGTTTCATCCACTCAACAGATATTCATTTACTCTGCACCAGAAGTCCAGGAGGCCGGAAATGCAGAAGCAACAGATAAACCTTGGGCTGAACTCTTCCTGAAAGTAGAATGAGTGTGTTTCGTGTGCAGTGGTGTGGGATCTGGGTGTGTGTGCATGTGAATTGAAGAAGGCATGTGAGAGAAGGAGATGCAAGGATACGACGAGTTTGAGGGTCTGAGGGTGTGACAATGGGAGTATATGTGCAACGGCTCAGAATCGGCGGTACCTGAGGGCTAATGCTAATAGAGGGTATTCTGTTCACCCGGCCTCGTTACATTAAGCGGTCTAGATTTTCCAAACGACTGGAGATTATTCCATCGAATGGAGAAACCAAGAGTTTTGTTTGTCTTTTATCTCATGAATAAGAAGGGGCTGGGGAGACCGAGAATGCCCATTTGGGTGTCTTGCCAGCAATGGGGCAGGGTTCCAGGACCCTGACTGCAGCAAGATGCGGATGGGCCTCCTGCAAGAGAACAGTGAAGTCAGCTTTGAGATTCAGAATCAAGTGCACAGAACGGGGAGAGAGAAAGAGGGACCCAAGTGTCCTTCCCGGGTAGGAAGGTACTGAGATCTGGGGGCGTGAGAAGGAAGCCCAGTGCCCGTGGCCCAGGACGTGGCCTGCAAATGCCTCCCAGCAGCCCTTCAGCTCTCTGCTATGTTTGTCAGCAAAGCTGATACCAGGAGTCAGCACTTTCTTCTGCATGGTTAGTGCCCAGGCATCAGGTTTTAATGCAAAAAGCAAATGTACCAGAGTCAAGGCACACCCAGTGAACGTTCTAGAGCACCTCGTCCCGTCTTTCTGAGCTGCGGTGTCCCTTTTAGGAGATGGAGAATCCTGCCCAGTTTGCAGGGTCTTATGGGAAGTGCGGCCATGTTGCAAGGCACGGGGTAGACCGCCAGCAATCAGAGATGCTGTTCTTTCAACCACAAGGTAAAGTTTTAGAGGGACCCTAAATCCAGACATAAACATAAAAACCATGCCTGTGGAGCCTGTGAGCAGTGCCCCAACTCGCCGGCCCCAGGAGAAGGATCAATGACGGTCACACAACCAAGGAGGCCGGAGGGTTTCCTGGGAACGCACGTGTCTCCTTTACCCACAAGTTACCGAGAGAGATGCCCTCGCTCTACCTGTGGACAGTGCGGGGTGAGGACGTGCCGTCTGCAGCTGCTACCGTTTTGTTACCATCACTGGGAGCCCCAGCTCTGCAGGCTTCCTGGGTCACGGGCAGGATCCTCATGTCACCTGAAGCTCTTAATGCCTACACAGAGGCAGTGCCAGTGGGGCTGGCAAGTGACAAAGTCCGTGCAGTCTGAGAGCTCAGAGACTAAAGAGTCCCGCTTTCCTTCCCTGGACGAGGGCACCAGAGAAGACAGGGAAAGGGACTCGCCCAGGGACCCCCCATTGTTAACGGCGGGGCAGACCCTAGAACTAGTCACCACTTGTGAATTACAGCCAAGCGCCCTTCCTACAATGTCCAAACTGTGGTTGTCTATGCAAACAATGCCCTGCAGAGAAGCCGGTCTCACTGGAAGATTCATGCACTTTCTAGGCGCAAAGCTTTCTGAGCGCAAAGCTTTCTGCTCCTTGCGCGTCTCCGGCCTCCTGCGGGAGGCGGATGACCCAAGGCTGCCCTGCTCTCTGCACGGCACCATCCAAGCACAGCTGCACATTCACAGCTTTCCGGCCTGATGCCCTTCCGATCCCTGCCAGTTATGTCACTGTAGCAAAATCCTCCTGTTCTGGCCCCTCTCACGACACCCCGTCCTTTGCCTGCCCTTCCTGATGGGGCTCCATCCATCACGCTTTCTTCAAACGACCCCCTGAAGCCTGCCGGGTGAGTTCCCTTCTCTGTGCGGTCACATACCTCTGTTTATACTGCGAATACAAGTCTTTCCGTCCCAATGACAGCGACCCAGACCTCTCTCTCGCCTACACATGGGATCGGGAGAGCAGAGACCGGAAGCTTTCATCTCCCCCAGGTACCCAGGGCACTTGGCACAGGCTGGCGCTTGACAAGGACTGAAGAACGGAAGTGACCAAGCAGCCACTTTGTGCAAAGCTGACGGGGATGTTAAGATGTGCAAGTCAAGGCCCATCTCCTCAGCTGCTGGATTTCTGGATGAGAAAACATAACTAAGGGAAAGAGTCAGAAGTTCTGGTTCTCGGAAAACAGACATTTCCACCTTCCTGATCCCTGGGGCGTGTTATCTTGAGGGGGGAGCCACAGCACCCCACGTCTTTGGGCCTCAAGTCACCCAACCTTCGGAACAAGAAGATCCCCTCCAGTGCTGGGAACTGTCACACTGACCCTGCTTTGTCAGCTGTGAAACACCATAAACGTTCTATGTTATAGGATGCTGCAAGTATAGGGGAGACCACAGTGGCCTTGATGGGCTTCATTTTAGCTTAAAATGTCATACATTTTAGCTTCTGGTCCACGGGGCATCTCCCAGGCCACCAGAAACATAGGTTGACGAAATGGAAATGGGATTGGCTCTCAGTGCAGGATCTTATTTTAAGGACATATTTTGACATAAATGTCAACAACCCTTTCTCTCCTCCCAGTACTTTTGCACAGAAACTGTTGGTCATCCTTGATGATTTCACATTTTTGCACACAAATGTTCAAGTTTACGTTTATCTCTTTTTCATTTTCACACTCAGCCAAAACCTGACCATTTGAGCTACCTGGTGGTCGTCACATCTCCAAACCCCTGGAGCTTAGCATCATACCTGGAACGTGCACAGGGCTGGGAGGGTCCCTCCAGCCACTGAGACCCTTGGACCAGTGCATACCTCTCCTACCTGAGTCACGCCCCACCGGCCCCGTGCACAGGCTCTCCATGACCTTTGAACTCACCCTAAAGCCACCAGGTGCCCTATAAACAAGGGAAGTCCCCCGGAACATGTGTCATGGTCATGCCACGTTAGTAACTGGTAGGCAGACATTTCTGGTGCTCGAGTAATTTGGGGAGATGCAAGTTAAATCAACAGTTGTCCCTCGTGTGGATTCCTCGGGGCTTTCTTTGTGCTCTTGGGCACCCAGAGCGTCCCAGGGGTAAGGGTACAGAGAGGGACACGGCATGCTGTGTTTAGCAAATCCACTGAACCACAAAGTTCGTCTGAGTGCATCTTTGAAGACAAGTGTTCCTCAGGACGCATGCTTGGGGATAGCTGCCCAAAACTCCTTTTGATCCCTGCGGTTCTAAGTCCCAGCTCAGAAGTGAGATGGAGAGGATCTGAGCCTCCACGTGGCAACTCCTTCACACATGTCCTTCCTGAACCTCAGGGTAAACTCCGTTCAGCTCCATTATACAGATGAGGCACACAAGGGAGGCTGAGGTCAGAAACAGCCTGCGTTTCAGTGCCCTGATGCCTGACACCAAACACCAGGCTTTCCCCTCGAGCCCCTTCCTCCTTGAGGTCAATCTACCTCAGACCTAAAGCCCATAATTCTCTAGTAGTTCTTTATTTGAAGAGTGCCCCCTTTCAGCTTTGCACAATTTTCTCTCTTCACTCTTTCCTACCTTCCCAGGTCTGTCCCCAGGAAAAAGACAGTGGCAGTTCTGCTGGCTGGGGGGGGCCCTGAGGCCTACACAGAGGGGACGGCAGGTGACGGAAGCCCTCGGGGACATGGGCGCCTTCCCCCAGTCTGCGACACGCAGGTGTTTCCTGTGCTTCACGTTGCAGGGAGCTGCAGGCACAAGTAAGCCTGTCTCAACATCTTAATTTTTAATAAATGGCTGTGAAAAAACAATCACAGCTGTCACCTGTTTCTCAGTGCTCCCAGCAGCCCCTCTTTGAGAAAACAATGTTATTCTCCTCTATTCACAGTGCCTGACTTAAATTAAGTGTTTGATCTGAATTAGACTCGCTTATTTATTTTCACTACTATGCTCTAGAAATAGAAAACTAAAACAACAATGACAACAAATGGAAGGCTGGGTAAAACCATGCCAGGGTGAATGGGCGACCTCACGGTGGCAGAAAAGAAGCCGTGGTCCCATGAGGCCCTCCCCACACGACGCAGGCAGGGGGCAGCTAGTGGCAGCAAGCTCGCCTACAGGCACATCTGCAGAGGGGAATCAAGCCAGTTGGTTGAGACTGCGGAAAGCTTCCCTTCAGGCAAGAGGGAGGCAATTTTGCATTAAGAGAACTCTTTAATCCATCCCAACGCTGGACCATCTCATCCTCCAGAGATGAAAACGAGTCCAGTTCTCTGTGTTCGTTGGCTGCGCATCTGTCTTTCCACCCACCTCCCCCCAGGGCTCTCTCCCTCCCATCCTTCCCCAGCTCAGAAAAAGCCCAAAGCAACTTCCAGCGCTCCAGGTTGAAGTTACTTTCCTGGGGCTTTAATGAGGCACGTTTCTCAGCTGCTAAGCACACGGCTGAGGCGACTCTGTGGGGTTCAACCCCACTTGCCTCTACCGATCATCTGTCATGCGCCCTGCTGCAAGCCAGGCATCTGCGGGCAGAACTGTGCCCTCAGGAAGCCAGCATCTAACAAAGGGAAGTCAGAGACCCAGACTTCAACGATTGAAAGCTCCGTCTCCTCATCTGTAAAATGCAGATGATGCTATTGAATGCACATAGGTCCCGAACAGACAAGGTCTGTAAAACAGAGACAAACAGAATAAGGTCTGTAAAATCGGGGCAGGAAGAAAGAAGTCTCTGAAAATCAGAAGGAGGTTGTCGGGGACAGAACCCGATCCAGACATCTGAACAATACACGGGAAGGCCGTTCCTGTAGTCCGTTTATAACAGTAGTCAAATTCAGAAACTTTTTTAGTTTTTCACAATTTAAAGAAAAATTGTTTTTCTGGACTTTTTTTTTTTTTTTTTTTTTTTTTTGTATTCCTTGAATGGGAAGAAAAACCAAGCAAAATTAAACGAGACAAACTGAAAACAAACCCTACACCCTCATTTTTCTCTTCTGATAGGTAAAATGCTGGGTCTGAGTGAGGCCTGATGGAAACAGAAGCCCCTACAGGCATTAAGAGCAGGTCATTTGGCCCAGGATGTCACTGGCTGCATCTTCAGGAAACTCAAATGTGATTTCAAGATGCAGCCTCTCCAGCGTAGCACTAAAGCAGTGACAGCTGACACGGAGAGCTGACTATCCTGCCTACACACTCACCGGGCCAGCACCCCTGCAATCTCAGGCATGTCATCGTTCAATTAAATTTAAAGGGAGCTGTGGTGAAGCTCTTCCTTTCCAGAAAGGAGCGCACACGCCATGATCAGGGTTTCTCAACTGCGCTCCCAGCTCCTAAGATTCTGTTTAACTGATTACTTTTGCACCACGAGTGCCTGCCATTGAACCTGCTTGGGGAGCCTGACTGATTTGGAGGAGTATCCCTCCAATAACTGGGTAAAAGTGAGGGCAAAGGGCTGCAAGGTGTCTCCAAAAACAAAAGTGAAAAAGGCTCATCCTGGAATTCTTTTAAACTGGCGTTTTCTGCAAGACCCACCAGGGTACAGAAGATGCATTGGCACTGGGCGATGGTCGTCATCTGCTCCACTGGGTACTCCCCGAGACACAGCTTGCAGGACACCAGCGGGTCCAGGGCCAGGTCCCAGGTGGGCCGGCACCGCGCTGTGGTCATGGCAGAGCAGTCTGAAACGAGAGAAGCACAAGTCATCAGACCCTTGTGGCCTCCACCGGAACCGAGGCAGGGGTCACTCCTGGCTGAAACTGGGGCTCTGGGGGTGGCCAAGTGAACACTGAGGGGCCCGGGGTTTTACAGTCCTCTTCTGGGTCCTCTGAGAAGTTTTAGCCAGAGGTCCCCGATCTGAGTCTGTGGGTGATTCCTTTCCCGTATTGATGGTAATATTCAAGGCGGCGAGTGATCTACCCGTTGGCATCCTTCCCTCCACCCCTCCGGTGGGTACTGAGGAAGACGCCGTCCACTAACGAAGCACCCAGCTCAGGAGGGCGGAACCTTAGCAACCCGACGAAGAAAGCTTTTGTTAAAATAGTTACTGATCAGATCAAACTGTGCTCCAGTCTCTGCTGTAGAGATATCCTGGGGAAACCAGTTGGGGAAGTTCTGGCCTCTCTGTGCCCTCCCAGTAGAATGGTCCTTCCACACTGGTTTCGGCCCTCACCGCCCAGGTGTCACCTGACCTTCCAGAAGCAGCTCAAGCACCACTGCCTCCTAAGTCCTGGAAGACTGTCTAAAATGTAAGTTTCAGGGAGGCAAGGGCCTTTGGCAGATTTGTTCATTCATGTGGGTCAAGTGTATCCAACAGTGCCCGGTGTGTGACAGACACTTCACAATCATCCATGGGACAATCCTCACTTCCCCACCCTCCCCAACATTCTCTGTGCACATCCACCCCTGGTCTGTGTTCCCCTGATAACAGGCATCTTCCTATTGCTATGTTACACACCGATTTCCACTGCTTACTGCTCGGGGGAACAGAGAAGGTATGAGTGTCCAGCTCTTAGCTCGGCTCTGACCCACGGTGGCCTCAATAATTGCCTGTTGATTGACTGAACTCTTGCATCTAGGGAAATGGCTCCTCACTCCTAGCGTGTCCCCCCTCAACTTGATTTAAGCCTTGCAACACTTATTTTGCACCTGTGGTGGGTAAGTATGTGCTTTATTCTACCAGCACCCCCTTGTCCCCCAAACTCAGAACTGAGAAAGATTCAGTTAAAATTTCAGATAAAATCCCCAGCCATCCAAACTCTCACTATCTGCTATCCAAATCTCAGGACCTAAATTGATTTAGAGAATTTGATATCCTTCCCTACTGAACCCCTAACCTCACTCTCTGAACTGAGGCATGAAAAGATTTGGATAGAAAGACACACATTTGGATAGAAAGATACATTCCCCCCGAGTTTGTGAGGCCATGAAAAGAGGGTTTGTCTTGTTCAACTCCACATGTACAGCAGAAGACTGTATGCATAACGACAAAGATACACACGTGAAGGGAAAGAAAACAAGACAAAACAATACCAACCAATGACCAGAACGTACACAAAATGGCTCTCGGATCTTGGAAAGACTCAAAGATGTATGAGACAGAGTTCCCCACCTTAGGGTCTTTGGATTCAACTCAGGAACATCCTTTGCCAAATAAAAAGCTAATTGGTAATAACACAAGGCAGAGTGTAGGATTATGTGTGAAATCAGTGCTCAAGGCACTCGGGAAAACTGGAAATCAGCCTGGGCTAGAATCTTCCGAATAGAACTTCGCAGGGGAGATGAGGCCTGAGTTTTAAGGGGAGGTTACATTTCATACAGGTGAAAATGGGAGTGGATATCAAAATAAGAGAGAGAAATGTCCCAGCATCTTTCACCAGGCAACAGGGTGTGGAGGCAACACCGTAGGGGCAGAAGGAACGCTGCTCCTCCAGGGCAAACAGAACACCCATATCCAGTAGGGTGCTGGGTTACTTGACCTCTGTCAGCCTCAGTCTGCTCATGTGTGTGATGGGGCCACAACCTCCATCTCCCAGGGCTGGTGCAGGATTAGCAGAGATCGTATGAAGGACCTGGCACACGTGGCAATGCTCAGTAAACCCTCTCCCCTTCCCCTGGGATGCCTCATTTGGCCATAGTTTGTCCACCTGTGAGAAGGCCTCTGAGGATACCAATCAGGGGCTGGGTGTGCAAGTTATTTCTAGGGTCAGGGAGCTGTCATGATACTTTTTTTTTAGAAAAAAATTATATCCATTTCTCGTGTTTTGACAGTCACAGTTCAACGGGTATCACTAAGCAAATATTTAGTTAGGACGAACCACTGTGGGTTCTACGCAGGGCTCTGGGGGCGGGGAAGGCACGTGTGAGTTGGGGAAGAGACTCTGCGATGGTCTTGGGAACGCGCAGAGGAGATAAGACACAGTGACACACGATCCAGGTGCGTGAGTGGTGTCAGGGTGGCAGAGCAGCGGAGGAGACCCTGGCCTATAAGAGCTCAAGCAAGTGAGGGGAGTTTCTGAATTCCGGCGGGAATAGGCATTGGGAGTGAGGGCGGGAAATCCGAGCTCGGGGCGGGGAATGGACTGCGGCCTCCTCCCAGGCCAGTTAATATCTGTGGGCGACTTAGTCTAAAGTAAGTGCACTTTCCATTGTTAGAAAAGAACTCTGACACGAATTCAAGGAATTTTGGGGTGGGTTGGGGCCTTCCGGATAATTTAAACAAACATGATCATTTGACCTTAATCCAAGGGCACCAGAACACTTAGGTGATTTGGGGGTCACTCAGCGATCTGGGGGTGCAGAGCGTACCAGAATCAAGACTCCTCATGTCACTGAGTTCATTTTCATTTGGAACGTCTGCCTGCATCTTGAATTTATGCTTATTATGATTATTTTAAATGTCCAGTGTCGCCTGGATCCTGGGCTCAGGCGCCAAGAGTTTTTTCTGTATGTTTCTCGGCACCTTTTTCTGTTTTAATCCTTAATATCTCTTAAAGCTCACAGTACAGAGTGTCAACTGTGTTTTGATTAAGAATGTTAGCTAAGCCCTAACAGGGGTCACAAACCTTTACTGGAAGCATTGAGAAATCGCTTAAGACTGGAAATGTCCCCAAGGGGACAGAGGTTGCTTAATTGGCTTTTCTGTCCTGGAGAGCTGGGGAAAGGCAGCAGTGGACACTGTCCAAAAGGTGTGGGGTCCAGATTCTGTAGGGCACTGAGCAGCAGATGACATGTCACCCAGCAGACCTGGGTCCAAATTCCTGTTCTGCCACTTGGTCATGTGATTTTGGAGAAATTACTCAACCTCAAGGAACTTTAGTTTTTTTCTCTCCGTAAAACTTACACACCATCACCTCCCATGTACACTTGTGAAGAGTGAGAAACAATATGTTTAAAATTCCTGGTAAGTAAAGGTCATTAGGCTATGCTGGGTTTAAGAGTTTGGACATTAACCCACACGAACCAAGGAGAGGAGAAAAACTGAGAGGTGATAAGATGGACTTAGTCTTAGGAAGTTCACGCTGATGGCCGTCATCTTTGGAAGAAGCAAACACCACGACCTCAGAAGCCTCCTGCTTTATCATCCGCTGTGCAGGGTGCTCCAAGGCTGGACATCACCCCAAATGGCAGAAATCAGGGACTTAACCCTTCGACATAGTCCTTGAAGCCCACGGCCCTGACCCCACTCACTGCCTTTCACCCTGGACCACTGGTCCCATCCTGGCTGGTTCCTCCCCAGACAGTTCTCTCTCCCCCAGCTTCTGAACTTGGCTCCTTTCTTGTTTATAATGACCCTCAGTTCAACTTGCAAGGCTTGACTTCTCACTTCCTTTCTTCCTGGACCATGATTTCCACTTGACCTACGACAGTGTGGCCTCCACTGCCCTGGGCACAGGTTAGCTGTAGCCTCTCACCTCCCAGCCCCATGATTCAGCCTTGAAGCAGGTCAGACACGGTCTCCTGGCATCTTGTCAGTATTCTTTCCTACAGAGTAGACACTCTCTAAGGTGAGTTCACAATCATGATTCAATGGGAACAACAATTGCACGTATTTTACAAAAAAAAAAAAGGATACATTGTCTAAGCCCATCACGACCTTCCCGACACACAGGATGGTCTGAATATTATTTTGCAAACATTGAACAGCTGCAAACTTGAAATAGGAATTTGCAAAGAAAATCACAATGCACAATAAGAGAAAAAAACAGTCTTTGTTTTCCTAATGTGAATGTCAAGTCGAATGAAACAACAAACTATTTTAAGAACATCTGGTCAATTATAAGCATTATTCAATCTAAGCAACTCAATATGTTTATAAGGCAAGTTACTTATTAAGCATGACTGGGTTATGCAAAGAGGGTGCATTGTGATGAGAGGTATACAAGGATGAGAAAGAGCTAGAAGGGAAAAGAACCCATTGAGGGAGATAGTCTAAAAGTACGATGTGGTTATTTGGCCAGGACCATCGCACCTGGGCTCTGGGGCTGTGGATTCTGCAGGTCCCTATTCGCCCACTGTCACCCCTTCAAAGCAAAGTAGGGGAAGGGAAAATCAAATCGGTGTCAGCCAATCACTACCCAACTTTTACTCTCAGGACTGCCCTAAAGCCCGCGGAGGCATGTTGGTGGTTCTTCCCCGAGGGAGCAGGGGGAGTCACAGCCATCTGAGTTTTCACTAGCCTTTCAGCGAATTCCCAACTGCAGTGAAGTCTAAGAACCAGTGGGCTACATGATTCCACAGGATAGCACCTCCCCCCAGGACCCTCCCACCCCGAAGCCCATAGGGGCTTAAGCCCGACACACGATCACCTCTCAAAAATGCTACACCGCGCAGCCTGTGTTGCCAGGCACGGGGCTAGACTCTGCATATTAGCCTCCTTTACTCTTTGCCATGACTCCTTCCGGGGAGGCGTGGCCTTTCCACGTCTGCCACGTGTGTTACTTTGCCCCCCAAATTGATAAGCAGTGTTTTCTATCCTGCTGGACAGTGCTGGTCACAGGCAGACCAGCATACATACACACATATGTGCATCAGGCGTCACGTGAACCGATTTTATACATTGTTTCACGTATCCGCACAGTGACTTCGAGGCTTTAATAGTTGCCATTATTCCAATTTCAACAATGAGGAAAGCAAGACACAGAGAGGGCACGTAACCAGCCTGCGGGACCTCCTTTGTATATCCTATGGATTGCGTGAGAACGGAGCCTTCTGGGTCTGTAGACAAACTAATTCCAGTTCTGCCACGGAGCTTCCTGGGCCTAACCCGAGTGCTTCCATGTTGGCGGCGGGGTGGAAAGCTACAGCGTCACAATTTGGAGCTGCCAGTCACAGCAGAAACATGAGAACGGTTGGTGGCTGGGTAGAAAATTGACTGCAGGGAGGTCGACTTATCCAAGTGTATGTGGTTCCATGAACCTTCAGGAAGGTGTCTGAATGTCATCTCCTCCAGAGGAGACGGTGCTGCTCCCAGGTATTCACCCAACTAACATGAAAACTTGTATTCACACGAACACCTGTGCGTGGATATTTACAGCAGCTTTACGCATGATTGCCAAAGCGTGGCCTCAACCAAGATGTCCTTCAGGAGGTGAACGGATAAATGACCTGTGTGACATCCAGACAATGGAACATTTTTTCAGGGCTAAAGGGAAATGAGCTATCGAGCCATGGAGAACCATGGAGGAACCTTCAATGCATGTTATTAAGTGAAAGAAGCCAATCTCTCTGAAAGGCCACAGACTGTCTGATTAAAACTATATGACATTCTGGAAAAGGTAAAATTATGGAGACTGTAGAAAGATCAGAGATTGCCTGTCAGGGAGAAAAGGATAAACAGGCCAAGCACAGAGGATATTTTAGGACAGTGAAACTAGTCAGTATGATTTGTAATGGTGGATGCATGTCATTATACATCTGCCAAAACCCACACCAAGTGTGAACCCCAATGTCAATGGTGTGGGCAAAGTCATGTCCCCTGCAAAGTTCCTATGTTGAAGCCCTAACCCTCCATGTGATGACTGTATGTCCTTTCGAGGCAATGAAGGTTCAGTGGGGTCGTAAGGGTGGGGTTCTAATCCAGTAAGGCTGTGGCCTTATGAGAGAGGAAGATCTCAGCATCCCCCTCTCTTTCTCCTACAGATGAGGACTCAGCGAGAAGGTAGCGACTTGAAAGCCACAAAGAGGGCTTTCACCGGCACCTGAGGAGAACCCAACCCTGCTGGCCTCCCAATCTCGGACTTGTAGCCTCTCGAACTGTGAGAAAATACATTTCTGTGGTTTAAGTCACCCAGTCTATGGCGTTTCGTTATGGCAGCCTGGGCTAATACAGCAAACTATGGACTCTGGGTGGGAGGGATGTCTCAATGTAGGTTCATCGCTGTAATACCCGCACCTCTGGTGGGGATGGGATGTCAGCAGTGGTGGAGACCTAAAACTCTTCTATATGGTACCTCCCTATACAATCTGCATCAGCTTTCTAAATATAAGTCCAAATCTGTTAACCTAAAGCTAAATTTAAAACCAAATCTGTTCATCTAAACTGCCCTAAAATAAAAAGTTTATTTTAAAAAATTTGTTGTTTTCATTTAAACCCGAATAAGCCTATTACCATGCAGAGTCAACTGGAATCTTTTAAGAGTCTAAGATTTTAATCTGTTTTAAGACCATGTTTTCCCCAAGCAGTATTATTTTTTATTTTTTAACTTATTTTTTTTTCTATTGAAGTATAGTTGATTTACAATGTTGTGTTAGTGTCAGGTGTACAACAGAGTGATTCAGTTACATATATATATATTCTTTCTCAGATTCTTTTCCATTATAGGTTATTACAAGATATTGAGTATAGTAAACTGTGCTATACAGTAGGTCCTTGTTGATCGTCTATTTTATATATAGTAGTGTGTATCCGTTAATTCCAACCTCCTAATTTTTCTCTCCCCATTCCCTTTCCCCTTTGGTAACCATAAATTTGCTTTCTATGTCTGTGAGCCTATTTCTGTTCTGTAAATAAGTTCATTTGTATCATTTTTTTTAGATTCGACCCCAAACAGTATTATGAAGTGTGATACTAAAAATCAGAGGAATACGGGATTAAATATAATTGGGCAGATTCGTGTGCTTATTTTTAACCATCAAACCCCGTGCGGGCCTTCAGGTGTTAATGAACACGGTGATACTCCAAGAAGGGCGTACAGTATGGCTTCACTGGACGAAGCACAAAACACGCTCTCAAGCACAACCACACACCATCAAGGTTAAAAAGGGGAAAAAAAAAAGCTACTTTTCAGTCATTTCGCTGTCACAGGTTTCCCAACATTCAGACTTTGCAGGGAAAAGAGCAAAGAGGAGACAATCAACAAGGAGCCCAGGGACCAGAGAGAACTCCGGCCTGTCCGAGCTGCACTCTGCACAGGAGAAACAGCCCGAGACCTGCCCGGAGCAGCTAAGGGTTTCCACTCTGCACGTCGTAGAGGTCCTAGGGTCCCTTACCATAGACAGGATGAGGAAACCTGCCTTCACTTAACCTGAGACCTTCCGTTTACTTCCCTCCTGCCTCCCAAAGATTCGGACCATTTTACAAGCATATAAACTCACCTCTGTTAACAGTGGCCCAGAAGCCTCTTTGTGCTAAAAGCATGGACGTCTAAGGCAGTCAGCCATTCCCGGGCAAACAGGTCCCGTTACGTTCGGCTGCCCAGCCGCCCCCACCGCCGTCCCAGAGGCCCCATCCAGTAAGGCAACCCCCTTGCCAGGCTGTCCCACAAACCCGTGTCCCAGCCGGGCCCCGCGTCTGAGGAAGGTAAGCCTGTTTCCCCTTGAGGTCTTCAGTAGGTTACCCGACACTGGTGTCCCTCAGTCACCTTTTCCGTAAAATGGGGTTTTTAGTTTTGTCTTTTTTTTTTTTAATGCTGGGAAATACTTGCATTCAAGCAGGGAAGGGAAGGCAGAGGTCTGGCCCGATGCTCTATTCCTTTAATGCTGTGGAATCTGCCCCGGGAGCAGACCCTCCTCTGTCGAGCCCCAGGAGCTTCTCTGCTTGTAGTTATCTCAAGTTCAACATATTTCACCTTAACCCCCTTCTAGATGTCGTTTGGAGGGCGAAGGAGATCTGCTTCCCATCGCCACTGGGCTATGGGGTTCTGACTGCCTTGCCTACAGATTCATGGCTTGATAAACTTGTCATATTCAAAATCTTGAAATGTACTAAAAGTGGGTTTAAAAAACCATCCACGAATGGGAGCTCTGCACCTTTCAAATGCACCTGCACAGGTGAGAGGGAAGAGGAGTTCCTTCACCCGGAGCCTCCTGACCGTGATGCGGCATCTATTACTGGGCACTGAAGTACACAGTGGGGTTGAGGGGAAGGCTGACTTAAAGGAGCCGCTTCCTTCCACACAGCAGGCCCACCTCCTCCCTCCATCCTACCCTGGTGCTCTGGGTCTGCGCTTCTCTTGCCAGAAAAAAGTCTGGGCTGGGGCGAGGCCAACACAGTGAGTCTTCCTGCAGCAGGGCCCGGAGGCCCTGCTGCTGCCCGGGGTGCAAAAGAGGGAGGGCCACACAGGCGCGACAGAAATCCGGCTGAAAAAGCCCTTGCAGACGTTTCCAGCGCCAGCCGGGGCTCCGGCCTTGAGACGCTTCCTCCCCGGCCTGGGCAGACCTGTGCACTTGCTTCTGGAAGCTGCCCCTCTGTGGGAGGCTTGGCTTAGGAAACAAGTGACATTCAGGGCAGAGCACTCACTCACAACGCCCCAGTATCTTCCTCATCACAGAACGCTTCCCGCAGACGGCCCAGCCCAGCCTGGCTCTCTGACCTCGGTCCAGGAATGAAACGCAGAGGGAGACACAAAGGAACTATTATTCCCACTGCAAACATCACAATTTGGCTACCAGCGAGCGACAACTTTAAAAATCAGACCTAGAGGCATTGCGTTTTAAGGCTGATGGGGACCATCGTCAGACTGTGTGTCCTTTTAGAGATGATTTCCTTACTCCCAGCTGGTTAGGGATTTGCTAAGGGGTCGCACAGCCCCCTCGCCCCATCCCCCCGCCTTCTACCTGGTCATGAACTACCCTGATCGTACTATTGCCAAACCTTGCCAGCGACACAGTGAATCACTGTCTCCACTTTTTATTTTTCAGATAAGGACACAGAGAAAAGAGCAGCAGAACATGTCCACACACGTAGGATAGAGCACGGACAGCATGGGGCACGCCCACTCCCTGCTCCAAACATTCCCAATCACGCTCTGCCAAAGAAAGGGCCCCCAGTGGGGCACAGGTGTCCTCTGCGTCCTCCCGCCGCTTTAAGTCAGTCCTGGGTGATGGCAGGTGGTTGGGAGCACGCTCTGGCCAGCTCAGACGGGGGTAGGACAGGTACGAGGCTGTGTCCTTCCAGGCACCAAACAGAGGTCCTGCTGCTAAGACAAGGAGCCTGGGCAATTCCTGGGTGTGGAGCTTGTCAATCCCTTGGGTTAACAGAACAAGACGTGATGGAGTAGGGAGCACGCAGTGGGATGGACACAGGCCTCCGTGAAGATCCCAGAAGCCGGGGTTCTCACATCAGCATCGCTGCCCACCGACCACGCGACCCCCGTGACCTGTGCTGGGCCCTCCTGGATGAGCAGGCTCACCTGAGCTCTGGCTCGGGCCTGGCTCGCAGGACTCCTCCAGGCCCTGCACCCTCCCTCCTTCCCCCCACCCGGGAAGGTGTCACCCAGCTCTCAGCAAGAGGGACTGCTGCTGTGACTGCAGCAGCAAAGGGGGGCTTCGGCAGGGGGGCGATGCCTCTCAGAGAGAGAGAGCTAGAGGATAAAACATGCTCTCGAAGGTTCGATCCTGCCACCACAGACCCATCTCGGAGCGCAGGTACTCCTGAGGCTATGAGCCCCGTCTGTGCATGAAATCATCTCAACACTCCCGCCCTCCCTTTCTAAGAGCTCACCGCAATTCCACCTCAAGCCCCTCCCCATCCCAGCGCCTATGGTTACACACCCCAGTCCTTCCACCTACTCTCCATCAGTAGTTAGCCAGCCGGCGTTAGGTTTCTGTAATGATCCAAACACTGTTCTAGACACGGGATTACAAGGGCCAGAGGTCTCACCCACACAGCACGTCAGGCAACAACCAAAGTCTTTTCTCCGGTTGAAGCACCTGCTTGTGAAGATCTCATCATGAAAGAAAAGGGATCAAATAAAAGGGATACAATGACAGGGAATCTGTTCAAAGAAACCTTGGGGGAGTCGAGCAGAATCACCCTTTTATCAATATTGAGCTGCAGGTGGTTTCAGCTTCCTTGATGTACTTTAGCCAGAAAATTAGGTAAAATTTGGAGCTTCCAAATACATGGAGCAGATTTCTTATTGTATCGATATATACACTTCTTCTATCAGGTTTATTTGGATTTTGTCTTTGCTTCTAAAGAACAGATGAGAGGAAGGGGCATTGCTAAAAACAGAGTAAGTGGATACAATAAACTCCACTCGGGTAGTTAGAGCTGATTCATCTTTTCAGTGAGGAGGCCAGGTATCTGCCAGATTCTCTAAAGACACAGCCGGCAGGATGACATACAGGACTCAGTGAGGGGCCTGAAATAACCAAGAGGCACACATGGCCCAGCCTGAGGTTCTGGTGGTGCCCCTGCAGGCCAGGTCACGGCATATGCCAGAGGCCTGGGGTCATTCAGGGTCTGCATGTCCGAGAAACGTACATACACATATACCCCTTAGTTTTCAAGCGTACACGATATCATTGGGATGAACTAAAAAGTGTCCCTAGGGGAATTCACACCTGGGACAACAGAAGACAGTCTTCCTTCAATCATTCATTAAACAGGTATCTTGGAGCGCTTTGTTCCAGGCACTGCTCTGGTTACCGGAAACGTTAACAGTGCACAGACTCTAAAAGCACCCCTGCCCTCTGGGAGCTAACACTCCGCTGGGGAGACAGGAAATAAATAAGGTAAATCGGTAAAACAGACAGTGTGTCAGCCAGTAATGCGTGTGCGTGGGCAAAACAAGCAGGGAGGGGGAGATGTGCTGAAATGGTGTCCAGGGTCCCCGACAGACCAGCAGGGCAAAGGCAGAGGCCAAGAGACCGGTGGGAGACAACGGCACCTGTCCAGGTGAGAGACGGGGTGTGTCCGGGTGATGCCATGAGAAACAGGCCGAGGACAAGTGGTCATACTCTAGACCTGCTTGGAAAGAAAAGCCGCTAGGACGAGCTGACAGCCCAGGTATGGCTATGAGAGAGAGAGGGTCCAGGCCAGCCCCAAGGCCTTTGACCTCGCAAGTGGAAGGACTGAAGGACAGAGCTGCCCTTGCTCAAGTCTGGTGGGCGTGGGAGGAAGGTGCCAGGGTTTCTCCATCATTTACCGCCAGCAGCAGGATCTCAGCGAGCCCCTCTGAGCCCAGCTCAACCGCTTTTCCAGGAAGCAGACACGGTAGGTACACGTTACCAGCAGGCAAGGCAGGCTCTGCACGGGGCAGAAGCCCTCCAAGTGAAGAGCAGGGTCTGCGAACCAGGGCCAGGCCTTTCCTTTGTACAACCTTCAAGCTAAGAATGTCTTCTTGTATTTTGAGAGATTATAAGACAAACACAAGCAAAGAAATGTGGGCCAGCAAAGCCTAAAACGCTCACTATCTGGCCCTGCACAGAACAGTCTGCCAGCCCCTGATTTACAGGTCGGCCTCCTCGATTCCGTGCGTGGAGCCAACTAGGACTCCTGGATGAGGCTCAGAAACAGGAAATTCCTACAAGAAGTCCTCCAGGAGAGCAGGCCCAAGGTCAGGACCAAGGCCAGGGCCTGACAACAGCATCCTGGAAATGTCACTTTAAACACACGTAACCGTGAGCAACTCTCCGAAGCCTCCTGAGGTTCGAAGAAAGGAAGTGAAAGAACTAGAGGTTTGGGCCCTTTCTCTGCTTCCACATGTATGACAGCCAAAGGCTGGACACTGCCTGGACAAGACAGTTTTGAGTGCCCCATCCTTTGTGCTCTAGTTCATTGAGACCCAAGGGCTCCTAAGGATTTGTCCTAGAAAGACCACAGCAGGCGCAAGTCAGAAGGTCCAGCGCACACCCTCAGCATCCAGGAGACTTCCTGTGGGAAAGCAAACAGGAAGCTTTAAATTCCGCTTCTCCTATTTGGAGCAGACCATGAGGTGATGGCTCACACGGGGACCAGACATGTAAAAGTGCAATCACCTCGTGGTGTGAGCCACACTCAGTCCCCATGTCTTCAGATCTGGAAGCAGTAACCTCTGACACCTGCCAGCACAGGCGTGGGAGAGACATGCAGATCCCATGTGCAGAGCAGGAGTGGTGTCCCCTGCCTTGGACCCTGTAACACTTCTATGACAAGTATCTTCCCTACGCTGTCTCCAAACTCTTTTATACCTTTGGGTATACTCCGAGTTCACTTTTCATCACCAATAAATTATAACCCACTGTGCCCCAAGTTGGGCAGGATCCACATCATTCATTCCTTGGGGACTCAGCTATTTTCTCAATGTAATAATGGCCTGATAACTATGAAAGGACCCCTGTATTTAGAAAACGAGAGCTTGGAACAAGCCTAAAGAATCCCATGTCACTTCATCAGTATGATGATTATGACAGTAATATCACGAATCTTTGTTTTCCAAAGCCCATGACCTACAGACTATCACATCTTTCACCTTCTTTCAATCATCTGATCACCTACATAAAACCCCCCGCATCCCACCAACTCCGGTCCCCTGCCCCTCTTTATGTTACCCCAGGCATTGTCTACATGCACTTCTTTATTTATTTATTGTTTTCTTCCCCCTTGAAAGTAAGTTCCATGAGAAGAGTCAGTATTACTGTCCGACAGTTCAAAAAAACCTACTCAAAGAAAAATATGGCTGTATTTTGTTCTTTCTTTTACTGCCTAGTTAACTAGGTGGAAAAAAAAAAATACTAGCCTCAGTGGGCATTACTTATTTCATTGGGGTGAAGAGGATATACCTATTTTCTGACCAAACAAAGCTGAATAGCATCTCAGAATGCCCTTGTGATTGCCTGCAACATTTCTGAACTTCTATTCGAAAACACTTTGTATTGTATAGTTGATAATCAACACTTCAAAGAAGGAAATCAGCTCAGCTATCTTCATTTAACAGATAAGAGCAGAGGCTGAAGAAGAGTCAAACTTTTGCCAAAGTCTCAAGGTAACAAATGGCAAATCCAGAATTCTCACCCAGTCTCCTGACTTTCCAAGCCACATTCTCTTCCCGCACCAATGTTTCCACTACTCTCGGGTCCACCGAACGCTCTCAAAGCACCCACTGCTCAGATTGCTGATGGGGTGGCAGAGTCTTCCCTGGAGCCTGGAGAGGCCCCTTCACTCACCAGAACTCCACTCACGGCCCCTCTACTCTCGTCCACTGCACACAAAAGCCAATCGCTAACCGGGCTGTTCCACCTTTAGATGACAAGAGAGGCCACCCTCTGAGAAAACACGCCACTGACGTTTTAACCTAAGAATGTTGAAAGTGTCATGTTTTGCACATAAAAATATCTTTTCCGTCACCGAGGGTCCTCCAGTTATGAAGTGAGGCATTTGGCCCCATGATGGTAAGGATAGTCCATTTAGTTGGCTAAGATGCCGAAATCAATGCAGCGCTCAACTTCCTTGATGAGATGATGAATCATAATCTCACAGAAAGCTCCTCTGTCTTCCCCAGGCCCAATGCCAGAGTCTGTACTTTCTAATAATCAGGAGAAACAATCTATCACCCTACTGGGTTTCCTAACCTCTCTGTGAGGAAGGCTGGGTCGTAAGTATGTCCTTGGACAGGACTGAAGACCAGGGGTCCAGAGGTGTGGCCAAAATTAGGAGGTCAGGAAGGGTCCCTCCCACCCAGTCCTGAGCCCCACGTGCCCAAGCCCCAGGCTCAACCCTCGCCCACGATTCTAGAACTCATATTCCAGTAGGGACTCAGAGAAAACTACGGCTGCTCCAATCTCTCTTTCCTGCCCCTGGCTGAGGAGACCCCAAGTGCAGATGAGCTTACTGGATGGAGAGAGAGACACCCAAGTCATGACAGAGAGATGGGATCATGGAGATGCCACGAACCCCTTCTTGTCCCCTCCTGTTCCAACACCCCGCCCGTCCCCACTCTCCAGCCTTTAGCTAGACAACACTGGGGACTCTATTAAATATGAAAGCCACAAAACTTACTCAAAATTCGTTCTGACATGGTGGCAATAATGCCCCACAGGTGCAGACGCAGAGCGTTAAGTTAGAGAAGAGTCACAAAGACGGAAGGAAGGCCCCAGACGAACAGGGTCAGCGCGCTGCCTGCAGACCTACTTCACCGTCTCCTGAACACGCAGCTTTGTCAAAGCCCACCCATAAGGGAACTGGATGTAATCAAATAAACTGACGCAACCTTTCCTGCAGGGAAACAGGGATGCCAACTTCAGATTACTCCCAAGAAAACCCCAGCTTCCAAGGTGGGCAGCATTCCTGCTGGGAACACCCGTAAGAAAGCGAGTCTAGAAAGCGCACTGATTTCCAGCCCGGTGTGGAAACCTGGGTTGTACTCCTCGGACCGGCACATGGTGTTCCTGTGCGTGGAGCCTTCCTTCACGGAGAACAGACGTGGAGAAGTCTGTTGCGGGGAAGGACCAAGTTGTTGACATGATAGTGGGTCTAAAGGGACTACGTTCTCTCAAAGACGTACAACTCTTTGGTCACTTGAGAATCACTAGTGTAGAATTACAGCACCCAAAATGATAGGACCTGCTAGGTCCAGCCAATGTTTTCCCCTTTCACAGGTTATTACAGGCCTCTGATGCATCAAGGGCTGTCTGCCGGCTTCCTGACATTCCAGAAAGGAGCGGGCTCAGGTGCTCCAGGGTCATGCAAGTCCACACACACCCTCGCCCACGGGCACCCAGACCTCGTCTCCAAGTCTGCTCACACCTGCGCAGAGAAGCTGAGGGATGGGGGCCGAGGGGCTGTCTCTCCGGGCTCGGCAGCAGCCTCACGTGTCCGCAGGACACTATTTCATCAGGTCTCTCCTGCTTGAAAGCTTCCGACCACTCCCCAGCGGTGCAGGTGAAATGCAAAGCCCTCAAGCCCCACCTGCACCCACCTTCCTCCTCCTCAGAGCCCATCACTGTCTGCGGCTTACCTTACTTATCTGTTTATCCTCTGCCGCCCTTTCCTCGAGGAGGCTGATTTTCATTGGCTTTGCTCACACTTGCATCCAAAGGCCCCGGCACAGAGGACGCGTCCCATAAAAATAGGTCAGCACCATCTACCAGATGCTCCAAACTCATGCCTGGGAGAAAGCCAGGGTGGCTGGGTGAGAGGGATCTCTGCTCTACTAGAAGCTTTTCTGGAACAGGGAGGATTTTATGTCCATGTCATATCCACTACCTGGTATTATGGGCTACATGTGGAAAGTAAATATTTACTCAGTGGATGTCTCAATAACTACTAAATTAGCAATTTGGTGTGACTTTTCTCTGCAGTGAAATAAAATTGCTCATTTTGGCCCAGTTAAATTTACGTGAAAATTGTCCAAAGAACCATGTCCAGTCACCTGTGCTTTGGTGTGAATTCATGTGGAAATGTGCCAGCTCTCTCTCCCTGGGAACCAGGACACTGGCTGTAGCCAGCTCTGTGACCCTGACCCACCTCCTGGGCACTCTGCACCCTGAGTTACTCATGTGGAAGATGTCAGGGCTGATTTTCCACCTATAAAATCAACTGCACTTTTTTTGAATTATAATAATCTGGTTACAGTCATGGAGCCACTACTAAATACACGTGGCTGATGGAAATACATAACGATAGACCACTACTGAGAGGCAACAGGCAATAGTTTTCAAGGACCTTAAAAATGTTCAACTCCTTTGATCAAGTAACACCGTTTCTGGGAATTCATCCATAAGAATAAAAAAAATCAGGACTTCCCTGGTGGTGCAGTGGTTAGGAATCCACCTGCCAGTGCAGGGGACAAGGGTTTGAGCCCTGGTCCGGGAAGACCCCACATGCCGTGGAGCAACTAAGCCCGTGCGCCACAACTACTGAAGCCCGTGCACCTAGAGCTCGTGCTCCGCAACAAGAGAAGCCACCGCAATGAGAAGCCTGCGCACCACAACGAAGAGTAGCCCCCGCTCATCGCAACTAGAGAAAGCCCGTGCACAGCAATGAAGACCCAATGCAGCCAAAAATAAATAAATAAATCTATAAAAAAAAAAGAATAAAAAAATCAAGGACATTAAATGTTCATTATAGCATTTCCCGTAATATTAAAACAGTTTTCAGAGCATAAATATACTTTTTAAAAAGAAATATCAAACCAGTAAAAACAGAAGAATAGAAAAGTACGAGCCACAGAATGATATTTTACAGTCTTAACCAATGGCTTTACAATATAATTTTGGTGAGTGGAAAAGGAGCATAAAAATCATATGCTATGTTAGCCACCACAGACAAAGAAAGGATAAACACCCACACAAGTAAAATCATTGCTTCATTAGAATGAGGAGACATTATGTTTCTTCCTGCAATATTCCTTTATATATACAATTTCAAAAACTTCTGCAAAGCCAAGGTAAGTCAAAATAAATAACAAAATTATTTAATAAAACAGTTGCAAAACTTACCCCAGTTAACCTCCTTTGTACAGAGTTTTAGAAACTGAGAGATAAAAGGGCAACAGTAATAGAAAATGATCAAAGAACAAGAAATGGTTCACAGGGAAAGAAAGACAAGTGTCCCCAGATGGACACATTCCTAAGAAGAGAGATGCAAATTCACTGCACAAGATGTCACTTCTCAACTCTCCAACCGGCAAACATTCAAACGTTTGACAAAACACTCGTCCACGAGGCTGTCGGTCAATAATTGCCCTCCTGCCCGACTGGCTGGAGTCCGAGATGATACAACACATCAAAAGGGTTTTGTTGTCAGAATCTACTGACACTTCACCTACATTTATCCTTTGATCCAGAAATCCCACTTCTCGGGCATGTGACCAGTGTATATGTGAGCAAGTTTGTCATTGTGGTCATGTGACCAAGTTTGTCATTGTGGTCTTGTCTGAAATATCAAAAGATTAAAAACAATCCAAGTAGGTGACAGGTTAAATAAACTGAGGAAATCAACCCTGGAATGGATTACTAGGCTACTGTAGAAAGAGGAGAAACATTCCACGCATTAAAATGGGAAGATTTGCACAGTGTAGTAAATTTAAAAGGCAAAGTGTAGAACGTGTATATTGCATACTGAATGTTGTGTAAACTTCATATATATATTCGTACTTATTTGTATTTGCATAAAGAAACACCGGATGCTGCAGCCACTATGGAGAACAGTATGGAGGTTCCTTAAAAAAATAAAAATAGAGCTACCATAGGATCCTGCAATCCCACTCCTGGGCATATAGCTGGAGAAAACCATAATTCAAAAAGATACATGCACCCAGTGTTCACTGCAGCACTATTTACAATAGCCAAGACATGGAAGCAACCTAAATGTCCATCAACAGATGAATGCATAAAGAAGATGTGGTATATATATACAATGGAATATTACTCAGCCATAAAAAAGAATGAAATAATGCCATTTGCAGCAACATGGATGGACCTAGAGGTTATCATACTAAGTGAAGTAAGTCAGACAAAGACAAATATCATATGATATCATTTATATGTGGAATCTAAAAAAGATACAAGTGAACTTATTTACAAATAATGCCATTTGTAGCAACATGGATGGAAAAACAGATTATCATACTAAGTGAAGTTAAGCCAGACAGAGAAAGACAGATCTCATAGGATATCATTTATATGTGAAATCTAAAAAGATGATACAAATGATCTCATTTACAAAACAGAAATAGACTCACAGGCATAGCAAACAAACGTATGGTTATCAAAGGGGAAAGGGGATAAATTAGGAGTTTGGGATTAACACATACACACTACAACATATAAAACAGATAACCAAAAAAGAACTACTGTATAGCACAGGGAACTATACTCAATATCTGTAATAACCTATAAGGGGAAAGAATCTGAAAAAGAATATATATATATATATATATATATAACTGAATCGCTTTGCTGTGCACTTGAAACTAACACAACATTGTAAATCAACTATACTTCAACAAAAAAAAAAAAAAAGAAAAAGAAAATGAAAAAAAAAAGGAACACTGGATGAATACCCGAACCATAATTAAAGCAGTTACCTAGCGGAGTGGGCTGGGCTAGAGGGTGGAGGGACCGACCGGGCACAGAGGCAAACAGGACTCTTCAAATATTACCTTTAAATAAATTGATTGTGAACTATATGGATACTCCTGTTTAGAGATTACGAAGATTTTAATGAAATAAACTTAAGTATTTTAATAACAGTAATTTAGAATGAACAGAGAGTCTCTCGCCTGGTCTTACTTCAATCAAGGGATAATGCCTATTCATTCTACACATAGACTTGCCTACTTAAAGTCAGGGGATGCATTTCAAAATTGTATAAGAGAAAAGCTCCAAATGATATTTTAATAGTGTTTTTCTTCTCTGAGCTAGCTCAGAGTTCCAAAACTGTCAACGTATGTCTGCTCTCCTCCGTGTCTCTTCCAAATTTAAAATCTGGCATTTATTTTATTGTCGAAAGGTTCAACATTCTCTGGTCAGCTGCCTGTCACTGCTAAGGTTTCAGACAAGGGCCTGTCAGCTCACGGAGTCATAAGACTTTCACAGTGTCAGCCTTTGGGGGAGGGTTTTATATTTCCCACAAGGAAAAAAAGCAACATCAATTCAAATAAACATGAAGAAATAATAATAGCAGCTAACATTGACTGAGAACTTGCTAGGTGCACAAATTCATGAGCCACTTAATCATACAACAGCTGTAAGAAACATCACCCCTCATCTGCAGGAGGGCTGGGGTACAGGGAGGCTGAGTGGTGGAGGTGGGGTGCATCTCTCGGCAGGCAGGACCCAGGCCTGTTCTCTAACCACAAGGCTACACGTCTTTATTTTCTGAATGCAACGAGACCGCATGTAGCACTGGTTGTCACGAGGCAGCTATAACCTCAGCGACACGCAGGACCACGCTCCGATCGCCGCCCTTGCTTTTTAAGAATCCTATGTGTTCAATTACAACGCTCCTGGTGAACGGGGGTAAGTGAGCTTCGCCATCCCAGTTTACAGAGTATGAATGAGATGGAGCTGGTAAGTGAGCGGTCTCCAAGCTACCATCAGTAGACGAGCACTAACTATGGCCTGGGAGCTGTGGAGTCTAGAATTCTTACCTGGTCTTAATTTCTACATCCTTCCTTCCACTAGTGAATAATGTGCTATGAAAGCCCAGTAAAGGTGTAGACCAGAGGCTGGCAAATGTTCCCCATAAGGGTCAGAGAGTTCCTACTGTAGGCTTTGTGGGTCATAGAGTGGCTCCGCAGCAACGGCTAGCCTCGGCAGTCGTAGCCCCAAAGCAGCCAGAGGCAGCTCCTAACCCATGGGCGGGGCTGTACTCCAGTGAAACCAGGGACCATATCCTGACCCTGGTGTAGGTGCCTGTGGAGGAATCCTGCCCATCTTTCTGACCGGCCCCCTGCCTACCGTGGTTAAATACTGTAACAAAGTTTGCTTTTTTTTTTTTTTTTTAAATCATTTCTATTCTGAATGCCTGAGCCTACAGTGAAGACACTTCACACCCTGATGCTTAGCCAACTATAGCCCGAAGAAACTGTGCACCGAACAGCCCGCCTGGCTTCACGCAGGGCGGGGACCCATTCAAGGTCAAGAAAGATCCTTCCATTCGGGCCTCGTGCTCTAGTGTTTATTTCTTGAAGAAGTCCTGGGCCTTTGCTCGCTCTGTTCCAAGGGCACGGACATCCACGCCTCTCCTCCACCTAGGGAATCCGTGCCCCGCTCACCATCCAGCTCAATGGCACCTCCCAAGACCACCGCAGCACAAGGCATTATGACCCTCCCATGAATCTCACCGGCCCCAGGTCTGAGGTACACTGACCACAACTTAGATTCAGACACAATGTCTTATCTCCATGCTCAGTATCTAAGACCCTCCGGACAAAGCTATGCCATCTTGCCTTGAGCTCCTGACTCTTTTCTTTTTTTTTTTTTAATAAATTTATTTTATTTTATTTATTTTTGGCTGCATTGGGTCTTCATTGCTGCACGTGGGCTTTCTCTAGTTGCGGTGAGCGGGGGCTACTCTTCGTTGCGGTGCATGGGCTTGTCATTGCCGTGGCTTCTCTTGTTGTGCAGCACGGGCTCTAGGCACGTGGGCGCGTGGGCTCAGTAGTTGTGGCACACGGGCTTAGTTGCTCTGCAGCATGTGGGATCTTCCTGGACCAGGGCTCGAACCCGTGTCCCCTGCATTGGCAGGCGGATTCTTAACCACTGCGCCACCAGGGAAGTCCCGCGCTCCTGACTCTTACGTACGCATTTCTTCTGTGGGTCAATGGCAATAGGATGGCTTTCCCATCCCAATACACACGCGGGGAGCTGAGGAGGTGCAGTACAATAGCCCGGCTGGGCTGTGGTTAAAGAGTTAGTGGCAATTCTGAGAGAAGGTCCTAAGTCTCTTTATCCACAGGAGCCTAGTATGATAGACAGTGGCCTTTGCTGAAAGTGGACAATCTCCAGGACCAGAGGTCACTGGGTTTGAATCCCAGCATGGCCTCAGGATGGTGGCAAATCACTTAAACTTAACATCAGCTTACAGTTATCACGGCACTATCTTAGGCTGTATAAAATGCATACTGCTTCATTTAATACTTCCACCTACTGTGACATATGCACTCTTATCCCCATTTTATAGATAAGAAAACTGAGGCACTGAAGTTCTGCAACTTGTCCAACATTAAGTGGCAGAGCCTAGTTCCAAACCGAGGTATTCTGGCTCCAGAATCCCACTCTTCCAACCATAAACTCTAGAGCCCCTTGGGTATCACTGGCAATGGTGTCTGTTGTTATTGATCATTCAACACATGCTGTTATTATGATTATTCTCTCCTCATTGGTAGAGCATGTACACCTCTCTAGCTAAGGTGGGTTGGAGAACTGACCTCATCAACTCTTTCCTGCCTCATCAACTGCTCCGCCAGCCACAAGCATCTACAGGAGGTCTTCCTCTGGGAGTCTGGGCCTGGACACAGCCCAGGGATGGGCCCCCTGATCTCGGCCTCGGTAGGTGTGGACAGTGCCCTCACGGAGGGTCAGACATACCCTGGAACACTGCCGGCTGCCTTGTCAACCGAGATCACAGCAACATCTACAGCCAATGGTAAGATGGTGCATAAGCTAGAGAGGCCAGGAAGTGGGTGGGGAGGACCTAGAAAGGGAAAGGGTTGCCAAGGAGTCTGATCCTACGCTCTCATCTCAAGAAAGAGCAATTAGCCCACAGAAGAAACCACCTGGGGCTGTTTCTGCTCAGCCTGACCCACTGGAAAATTCTTCTAAAAGGGAAAAATCAGTTACAAACATATGAAGACTTGCAGTTTAAGAAGGTGACTGCCAGAAGTTACATAACATCCCTTCTGTAGGCCGGGGGAAGCTGTCTCCCGAAGTTTGACAAATGAACAAAGAAATGTGGCAGCATTTCAGACTGCCACCCAATCTTTCTGTGGAACTGATGTGCCCACGAGCGAGCCCATCCCAAACCCTGGCTCGTGATGAAGAGGAGGAGGTGGGGAGGGGGAGGGAGACCATGTAAAATTAGCATCTTCTCAGCTGTGTGCTGCGCTGGGGCTTCCAGGATGGCGGAGAGGTTCTGTGGCTCCAGCCTGATTTGCGGTTATTGCATAAGGTTGTGGGCCTGGTGGTGGGAGCCATTCCTCCCCAGGAGCCTGAGAACAAAGAAATGAGGCTCCTCCCCCATGGCCCACCGCTCGTGAACCAGGCTACAGTCTCCCCTGTGTGCAAACCGGTAAGAAAAGACCAGAAAGAAAACTGCATTCAGTTCAAAAGAAGCAAACAAGGAATCTAGAAATATACATGCTGTACTTAACCCACAGCAGAGAAACACGCAAGGCCTCATTCAAAGGTAGGGTTGCAGTTAAGCAGAGTTTACTCCATTCTGTTAACACAGTAAAAGAGCAGGGAGAGCTTTGGGAATCACACTGTCCAAGCCCTCTTCCATATACATCACTCAGAGACAAGAGACCTCCATGGCCACAGAGCAGAGCGGCAGAATCTAATCAGAAGACAGGCCCCTAATCCCCAGGTCAGTGGAGGTGCCATACCAGAACAGTGAGATTGGAGGGCTGTCTGCCTTTAGAATAAGCTGTTCACGCAGCTGAAATGAGGGTTAGAAGGCACGAGGTCTACAGAGAAGGGTCAAGGAAAACGCTCAGTAACCCTGACACTGTATCTTGTTTTTATCCAGAGCCACCCAAGAACTCAATCTGTTTTTCAATCTTAACCAACACATCTCAGAGGTAGCTTCCGTATTTTAATTTCGCAACATTCAGCATCTTCCTGGCATTTATGTGGAGCAAGGTCGGAACTACCACGTGTACCAGATGCCAATCAGCGGGACCGCCCCCCAGCCATCCCCATCACAGCCCCGTCCTGGGCTCCCAGCGCCAAATAAATCAGGCCGACTGGAGAAACCAGACAGCTGGAGGAGTATTCAGATGGGTTCACAATGGTTCACAGACTCTTGGGAATCAGAGAATTAAGAGAACACTGCACAGCCCTCCCTCGAGGCCCCCGCATAACTTCCGGGCTCGGTGAACCTCAAACCAGCTGGAGCTTCTGCAGCCAGGACAGAAAGGGACAGTAGGCAACCAGTGACACCAGCAATAAAGTCAAACAAGGTGCTAATCAGTCTTCCTGTTTCTCTAGATTTGCCAGATATTTCACAAAGTGTATGTTATACTTTGTAAGAAGAAAAACAAGTAAGAAAAATCTGGCAAAGAAGAAAAAAGTTTAGGAAAGTAAGGTAGAGCTGAGTGATTTTAGCGCACAAAGTTCATGTCCTCAAGGTTTTTGTTTGTTTGCCATTTTTTTTAACAAATGTTTTTTTCTGCAATAAATTGTGTGCAGGCCATGCTTCAGGGGCAATAAATTTAGCTCAAAACTTCAAACAGGGACTTCCCTGGTGGCACAGTGGTTAAGAACCTGCCTGCCAATGCAGGGGACACGGGTTCGAGCCCCGGTCTGGGAAGATCCCACATGCCGCGGAGCAACGAAGCCCGTGCGCCACAACTACTGAGCCCAAGCGCCACAACTACTGAAGCCCGAGCGCCTAGAGCCCGTGCTCCACAAGAAGAGCAGCCACTGCGATGAGAAGTCCGCGCACCGCAACGAAGAGTAGCCCCCGCTCACCACAACTAGAGAAAGCCCGCGCGCAGCAACGAAGACCCAACGCAGCCAAAATTTAATTAATTAATTAATTTTTAAAAAAACTTTGAACAGGGACAAGGTCTTGGGAGAAAGGCAGGGAGCCCTGGGTCCCTTGAGAAGTCTCCGCAGGGTGAGGAAACTCAGCCCCTGAGCTTGTGCAGGAAGGAGGCTCACATCCCCTGGCCCCCCCGGGCCTGCGGGCCGAGAGCACGTGGTTGGAACCAGATGACCTAGGTCACGCCCACCTGCGGCCCGTGCTCTCTGGGGACCTTGGGCAAGTTACTTAACCAACCCAGCCTCGGTTTTGCCATCTATAGAATGAGGATAAGGAGACGTGCAGTAGTTAGTTAAGGCTGCCTGAACACACCACCACCGACGGGCAGCTGGAACAACAGTCGCCTATTGCCGCACAGCTCTGGAGGTTGCAAGTCCCAGGGCAGGCTGGGGGCAGGGTTGGTTCCCCTGCAGCCCCTCTCCTTGGCTTGTGGATGGCCATCTTCTGCCCGCGTCTCTTCACATCGTCCTCCCTTTTGTGGTGTCTCTGTCTCCAAATTTCCCCTTTTGATGAGGACACTCACGATATTGGGCTAGAGTCCGCCCCAATAACCTCATTTCAACTTAATTCCATCTGTGAAGACCCCGAGTGACTCTGCTGAGGGCCCTAAACTCAGCCAGTGCCCTTCACGGACTCACCGCCGTTGTCATCATCACTCCCAGAGCTCCATCCCTGGTGACAGGCTGTCACCAAGGCCGTGTCCAAGCCCTGGACCAGAGGCAGGAGGCACAGCCCGAGGCACAGGACCCCGTCTGTCCGACAGGACGAGTCACACGCTGCCAGCCTCACGCTTTCTCTGCAGGGGACGGGGTGGCCTGGAAAGGCAGCACTCGGGGACACAGCGTGGCCACCATCACCCTTTCTGCTGCTGGAGGAGGAGGCTTTGCAGAGCCATTGCCCACCGCACCCTAAGTTCTAAGTGCCTCCTTTGTCCTGAAGAAGAGTGAATTCGTTTTTCTAGACATGGTGGCTCAAATGACTTGTAAAGAACAAATTCACAAGGAATTCCGGGTGCTATTTTGTATGGTTGGAGAGAATGACCTTTGTGTCAAGCATGTTTGTTTCTGTGACAAGAGCAGGCTGGGCCAGAAGCCCCTCATCCCTGCCGCTGCCACAGGACACACTGAAATTACTGGACGGGCTTGTGTTTTCCCAGAATCAGTCAAGGGTTTGCCCGGCTGCAGAGGTGAACAGCAGTTGGCTCAGCGGGGCCTGCCAGCCAGGAGGGAGCTGCGGCTCTACTTCCCACCTGGCTTCCTTCTGTGCCCTAAACGTTCACCGCACTCCTCCTTCGACCAAAATAAAATGAAAGTGTTTTTGCCAACATATTTCAACTTGAGAGTCATCCTGGAGGATATTGTGACTCTGTATTTTCTAATGCAAATAAGGAAAGCCGGAGGGCCCTGGAATGTCTCTCTGCCAGCCTTCCAGACAGCGGCCCAGAGAGCGGAAGGGACTTGACAAAGGGACGCACTCGGGGTTGGCAGGGATGGGCTGGCTGCGGACCTCAAGTCCAGCACGTCTGTCCCTGCCGTGCTGTCTTTGCATCAGACTGTCCCAGGCCATAATATCCTGTCTTCATAGAAAAGTTCCCTTCACTCCGTGTCATAGTGGCAATGCAGGGGGAATAGTAGTGCAGTGCAGGAGAGGGACACAATTTAAAAGCAACTAACAACAAATCCCACAGAACTAAGAATCCTTTCAAGAGGGAACCATTTCTCGGGCCCCAGAGATATCAGCGACTCATCACTGCAAGCAGTGACCCGTTTCTGAAAAGCATCAGTGTTCCTTGAAATGCTCATAGGAGGTCCGCCAACACATGGATTCCAAATTCAAATAGGTTAGTGCTTTGAGTTTAAAAGTACATCTATGCCCTTTAATTCATCTGATTCTCCCAGCAAGCTCTTGGCTTTTCCCTCGTTTCGCATATAGGGAAACAGAGTCTACGGAAGCATCTCAACTTGGCCTCCCCCAGAAGCAGAAGCAGTTTATCTGGGAAGTGATCCCAGAGACCCAGCTGTAGACGTGCAGAGTGAGGCAGGAGAGGAAAGGCAGCCAGAGCAGGATTCATCAGGAGCAGCCCCCCCCCCGGTGGTTAATGCGGGCTTCCTCCCCACAGCTGGGTGCTGCAGGGGGCGGGGTACAGACCACCGGAGTCACCGCAGACCGGGGCTCTCCATCCCCCCGCCAATGGGAGTGCCCAGCTCTGAGCTTCGGGAAGATTTCCTGGGGCAGGTGACAAACAGGCTGTGTCTTTCTGTACATGAGGAATTAGACGTTTCACAGAACATTTTCAAAGCTTGATTTGGGGTAATTTGTCAGATAAATTAGTCTCTAATTGGAGACAGAACAACCTAAATGCACAGAGATGGGTTAGAATTTATTAGAATACGTGTCTGAATTGATGAGAACCTGCATTCAGGGGGATGGCGATGGGAAAATGAAGGAGCAGAGGATGGAGGGGATAGTCAGGGAAGATGCCAGAGGGATGCGGGGAAGGATGGGGGGCTGGGGAGGAAGAGACAGAGAAGTATCCCCCGAATGCCCCTCGCAGGTCCTGGAGACACTCTTGACACGGTAACAGAAGTCAAGAAAGCAGGGTTGATTTGGGAACAGCAGTCTGTGCCGGGCAGAAACAAGGACGTTCCCAAGACAGAAGGGCTTCCAGGTGGACACACAAACCCAGTCTCTGTATCCCGGGTCTGTCAACAGCGAATCGGGTAGTTTGTATACCCATCTGAGTACCCACAGCCCAAGAGACCACCTGGCATGCCGAAACCTGCCCAATGGCCCTAAACACTAACCTCTTAACTGTCCTGTTCACAGAACATCCTCCTTGGTTATTATTCTACTAGACAAACTTGAGGTTCTTCAGACCACCCCAAAATAGCCTCCAATCTATCACCCTCTCAGACCAATATTGACTGGACTTCATAAATGCAAGGGGGGAAGTTGTTAATTTACCTACTATTCGCCTCTACCCTAAGATGTTCTTTTTATAATAGATTGTTTTGGATATTTTGGTGATTGGGGATTTCTCCAGTGGCAATTTACCCTTCTCCCAAAACAACCCTCAAAGCCCAGCCTTTCCCGGCTCTGGGAAGCCCAGGGCTGGGCCATGGCACCTGGATACCATATAGTCTGCCTGCTGTGCTTGTGGTCTGGGTCCTGCACCCTAGCCTGAAGGTGAAGAAAATACCCAACATTGAGAGGATACCCCCAATCTTAAGATATTCTAGAGCCCTTCTGGCCAATTTGTCACAATTAAGGCTCACACAGTTAATTAAACCTCCTCTTTTCTGACTATATAGGAGTTAAAAAAACGAGGCAAACTCAGGGCCTCACGAGGGCACAGCAAACGCTTGCTGAGTGAGACTTGCCTAATACTGAACATGGGATTTTGGTTTGGGGAGAGTCTTCTTTTTTCTTCCCTTTTCTTTCTTTCTTTTTTTTTCCTTTTTAAAATAACACTAAACTTTTAACTCTCTCAAAACTAAAATGCAAATCCTGTTTAAAAACTGGAAACGTGGGCTTCCCTGGTGGCGCAGTGGTTGAGAATCTGCCTGCCAATGGAGGGGACGTGGGTTCGAGCCCTGGTCTGGGAAGATCCCACATGCCGCGGAGCAGCTGGGCCCATGAGCCATAACTACTGAGCCTGTGCGTCTGGAGCCTATGCTCCGCAACAAGAAAGAGAGGCCGCGATAATGAGAGGCCCGCGCACCCGATGAAGAGTGGCCCCCGCTTGCCACAACTGGAGAAAGCCCTCGCACAGAAACGAAGACCCAACACAGCCATAAATTAATTAGTTAATTAATTAATTAAAAAAAAAACTGGAAACGTAATAAATGAAAACCCCAAGAAACATATACCTGGTAGTTAAAACAAAGATTTCCTTCCACTATTACAAAGTTACTTGCAGAAAAAGAAAAACGTTCTGCTTATTTCACTGTTCACCTGGAAAGGATAGACAAATGGCTTCATCTAGGTAACCATGAAGATAGAATCCTGTAATATTTTCCGAGAACTGGTGCCACTGGCCTATCAGCCCTGCACATCTGGGGGAGTCGCCTGCACCTGGAGCAGCTACCTGTGCTCACGTTTTACAACCTTTTCCAAGACTTTGGGAGGTTCTGCCTTTGTAAGAAACGGGTCCCCCAAAACTTATCAAGGCCCTAAATGTGCAGACCTTTCTGTAACTGAGAGAAATCTAGCCTCCCCAGGGAAGGGGGCCTGGTGCTGCTATCCCACGCACCCCGGGGCTCCCATCGGCCTTGGCAGGCGTGGTGGGTGGCGGGGAGGGCCGGCGGGGAGCCCTGCACAGACACCTCAGTGTCCCCAGCAGGGTCAGAAAACCTGTCTCGTGTCACCGCCTCAGACAACCCTCCTTCAACAGCAAAGGACACGTCCTCATTTCCTCACCAGCCCGATCACTGCCCATTCGTCTGCGGAGTGGTTATGCTTCTGTAATCTGCTCAAAGCAGCCTCACCAGCCAAGGCGAAGGAAACATTTCCCACCTGAGTACACGTGGCTACACGCAATTCCAAACGAGGGCCCTGCATAAACACGCACGCGGGACTCCTTTTTATGCAGAAAACCCTGCTTTTGTATCTCATCTCCTTACTGTCTCCTTGATCTCAAACCATAAGCCCTACTCCAAATAAGGAGAATTCACACTGGAACCAGTGTGTTCCTTTGCCCCTGTTTTTTTGTTGTTCCTTTCCATCTCTGCTACTCTTGCAATGTTTTTCCTTTAACCCTACTCCTCTTTTCCGGGCCACTTCATTAATTCTTCTACAGCTCTGCCTCAAGCTGGTGAGGTGGGCCGGTCGGTGAGCGAGGAAAACACTAGACTAGACCACTTCCCAGCAGAGCTCCCAGAGGGACCCTTCTCCAGTGCAAAACCACTTCACTGTGTATAGCCTGTGTGCCCGACGCCTTCCCCAGGTGAGGATACTCGGGACCAGGGACTACACTAAATGCATCTCAGTGACCCCAGTTCCTCATCCAATGACTGGCACATAAAGCACAAATGAGCCAGAAACCCTGAGTTTTACCCCTGGACAGGTCATGAACCAGCTGGAAGACTTTTACTCGTCAATAGGAGGGAGGGAGAAAGGGGGGGAGGAAGGGTGCGGAAAAAGAAAGAAAAGTGGAAGAAAGATAAAGAGAGAAGGAGGAAGGAAAGGGAGTTAGTTAAACCATGTGGTTTATTTGGTTCTCTTCTCTTGTAATGTTCTTTCGTTCCGTCATTTTCTTTCCAGACGTGGGGCTCAGGCAGAGGACATCTAAGTGGACATCACACTTTTGACTATACAGATTCGTTCTGAGAAGGGGGAGGAAGCCAGACGAAGGGTTTAACTTAGGACAGCCAGGCGCCGAGGAGCAGCGTGACATGTGCGGAGAAGGTTGGGGCACGTGGAGGGCACTCGGCTCGATCAACACCTTCAAGAACAGGAAGAAGCCAACACGGGAGATCTATCTGATCAGAATCGGCTGCATGGTAACTTGGTGCCCTAACAAAATGAGGGGAAATTCTTTTCTCTCTAAAATGCATGGACATACTTCAACCCAAAGACCCCTCGCTTGGCCAGTGAGGGTGAAAATACACTCGTGCAAAAGTTGGGCTTGCATCGTTAGGCATTTAAAGTCTGTGTCATCGGAGAACTCATGATGCCACCTTGATCCCTCCTCTCAAGGCCCAGTGCCTCTCTGTGGAAGGGACAGAAAAATATGTCCTCACGTGTCTCAAACACAGAAAGCTGGATCTCAACAATCAATCTGCTGCTCTCAGACTTGCTGCCTGATTCCAGGCCACGTGCAACTTTTCCCCTGTCCTCTGCTTCTCTGCGCCGAGGACGGCCCCGTTATTCTTCCATCTTTCAAGATCGCCATTATGATCATGCGGTCTCCCTAGACCAAGACCAACCAAAGACTCCAAAGGTTCAGCATTGGCCTCACGATGGCACAAACCATGGAGAGGGCAAAGGGCCATCCAGTCTGTGTGTGAGGGTCTGCACTGGGCCCTGGGTAGGACAGCATCCAGCCTCAGGAGGTTTCCAATGCAGGTGATAGAATAAGACACGTGCACAAATAACTACACAACATAGAAGGGAAAAGAAGTGATGTTTTACTGGTTGCCCAGTAAGTGTTAGGAGCTTTACCTATTTACATTAATTTAGCCATGACCTCAGTCCAATGGGATATTTGTTACCCTAACTTTACAGATGAGGAAGCCTATTGTCAGAAGGTTAAAGACTTCTCACAAAATCTTACATGTATTTAGTCAACAATGGGAGATTTCCAAATGCCAACCAGATACCATAGCTAATGCCAAACACTCTAGGAGTTCCCAGAAGAGACACAGCATTTCCAGATGAACTCATCGGTAATGCTTCACGGAAGAGGAGCTATTTGTGTGGGGCTTTAAGGGACCAGTAAGATGCTGCTATGCGAGAGGAAAGAGATGCCAGGCAGAAGGACCAGGGAGTGATGGAAAGTAACAAACCACACGCCGGAAATGAAAGCACGACCTTGCTGGAGCCACGCTCATTGGCATTCCCATTTCTTAGTGACATGTGTCTCTTGAAATAAAGTATTAACGATGTCATTATCATGCATGTCTCATCTCTCCAAATACATAAACATCTCTGTGAAGGCTGGATCTATGCCAAATATCTTCAGATCCCCAAAAGGTCCACTCCCAGAGCCTTGAGTGTAGTCGTCACTTAACGCAAATCTTAAACGAACAGATAGCATCCTGAGATGCACAGTGTACTTTTACAGGAATTCAACGGCAAAAATAAAATACCTCCACCCCTTAGAAAATCATTTGTTTTTTTTTCCTGGTCTGATCTTGCTGCATGTTATCATTTTAACATCTGAGTACAACGAAAGAAATAAAACGTAATCTAAATATATATCAAATACCTATGAAGCAACCAACCTCTCTGTAATGCAGTAAGAGGCAGTGAGAAACCCACGGACTGATTTAACAACAGACTTAAAAAAAAGAAAAGCATTTATTATTTCTTTTCCAATTGCAAAAGTATGGCTTGATGTTTTAAAGAGAAAATACAAGAAAAGGCATAAAGAGTCAAATGATAAACTCACAAACCAAGAAAGACATGAAGGAGGTCAGGTTTATTTCAAACACTTAAGCAGGCTGTTTTAAAGGTTTCTTCAATACCACACACACACACACACACACACACACACCCTAAACTGGCATTACACTGAGCAATGGCTTCACACAATCCCTTCACTGCCAAGTTCAAAATAAAAGGCAGACAGTACTTTCTTCTGTTCTTCCTTTCATACTGAAGGTAGCAAACAAACCACTTGTGAATGTGAACACGGCAGAGCTCCCGACACCCTGCCTGCAACACCTCGCCCGTCCAGGGCAAGGGGAGTAAGTACACACACAGCCACATGCAGGGCGATTTGCAAAGACAGGACTGCCAGCATCTCTTCCTTTTATAGGTGAGGAAATTGAGGGCCAGTGAGATGAAATAAACGCCAGGCAGAGAGCAAGCCCGTGGCTCCTCTGACTTCAGTAATTCTTTCCCTGAACTCCAGCACGTCTGAGTCATGACTGCTTTCTCTTCACGTTCAAGATTGGGTTAAATTTCTTCAATTACAGGTTTGGGTCACCACTTTCCATAACGCGTGCCTGGCCACCCTCATTGCCAAGAGGAAAGGGCAGCGCGTAGGGATCCTCGTGGACACGCCCCCACTCAACTGCTAACAAAACAGAAGCAAAGACTGCCTTCTGGGTGAGTCTTCCAGGCACCAGAGCAGACTGTTGAGAGGTTAAGTTTCAAAAAATAAGAACATAGGCCAGCATTTATCTGGAAACTTCAGAGGGCTTGGCTCTGCTATAAAGACTCCCTTCCAAAGGCACCAACGTCTCCATCTACACTGTACATCTTCCCTAGCCCACCCCAGGGGAGAAACAGAAAAAATAAATAAAATTAAAGGGTTTCAATAAGCAAGAAACCAAAACAAGGCACAGTTGACTCTTCCTCTTCTCGTGTGTCCGTGTAGTTTTCCAAAGGCCTCCACTGTCATAAAGCATCCTTCAAGTATGAGAGGCAATCTGCACATTTCCAAAGAAGAACTATTCTTAGACTCACAGAACGTGAGGGCTGGGGAGATCGTAGGAAGCAAAGGGTCACAGAGAAGAAGTGGCTTAGAGGAGAAACGTGTGATCTCTGTTCCTGCAGGAAGGTGAGATCAAAGTCCTATTTGGTGCCAGACAAGTCTTGGGGGACCCATGGGACTTGGGGCTCCACGGGCTGTTCCAGCTGCAACTCTCCTGCCCGGATGTGAGCGCGCAAACGGACCCAAGACCTCCACGCTCTTGACTAGCCATCAGATTCTGCAGAGGCTCTGAGCTTCCCTCCCACGGCTCCATCCCAGGTCTCAATTCCTCCTCTTTCTGCCCACCTTTTCCTACTCCTGGGAACCCCAGACGTCTCATTAGGAGAGGGGCTGTGAACATTTCAAGGCCTCCTAAGAGTCCAGGGGTGTGGAACTGAGAGCCCCCCGGGTTCAGGCCTGGGATGCTCGTGCCGTATAAGATCGCCGGGCTGGCCCGGGGCTGTGACTGGGGTGCAACAGCGCCTTTTACAGGGATCCGGAGGCCCCCTGTCCTCGCAGGGTGGGGACGGGGGAGGGGGAGGTGTGTATTCCAGATAAGTCACCGGGGCAACTTGACGGGAGCATCGCACGTCCCTGCTTGAAGGGGAGAAGAGGACGATCAGAGGAGAAGCCAGCCCTGCTCGACAGTGACCGAGCCACACGCTGGCTCATCTGAAGTGGAATTTAGGGGGGCTGACCGTTGGGGAAAATATAATTCTTAATTCAGTACCCAAAGTCCTCTCAGACGGCCCCCCTGCTCTAGACCTTGAGCTCTGCACAACCCACCGCAGTGTTGCTCTGCACCCTGGACACTCAACCCAGATCATGACCCCGACCCTCTCCTCCAGGGTTTTGAGAGAAAAGTGGCAGTTTCTCCACGCTTTCATCCTTTAGGTCTTCTGACGTTTGCCTTCTGCAACACAGAAGCTTAATTCACCTGTGCTGAGTTGATCTGGCCGCGGGAGAACAGGCACAGGTGTATAAAAATGTACAAAAATAAAAGACAGTGTGCCCTGACCGCCGGAGGAGTGGAGGGCGGTGGGCGACGCAGGGGGCAGATGTGGAGTCAGGTAAACACGGCCATTAAGGGGGGTCAGCACTGACCAGCCCCGTGGCACAAGCCTGACCTCTCTGCGCCTCTGTTTCGTCATGGGAAAAACAGGGGCATAAGGCCTGTCTCGTGAGGTTTCCGCGAGGGATGAACCAGCCTCTCTGCGCACAGAGCCACTCAGGGCCTGGACAGAGGAAACCCGCCAGTGACAGCTGCCTGAATCCGGTGCTTCACGACAGGGTCAGCACTGAACTGACGGGAAAGGGCTTGTAAATGATTCTTAAAGAAAAAACAAAACACTAAGCTCTCTAATATTCAATATAAACACACCACACCCTAACTGCAAGGGTTTTTAAGAAGTGGTCAGTGGGGCTGGTCATCCCTCACTGTCACAGGCGCTGGCAAAGCTAGCCCTTTCAGCACACGGCGGCGGTAGCCCAGGAGGACAGAGGTGAAGCCTCAACTCCTCGACAGCCCGAGGCCACCAGGCCGCCGACACCTGAGCCAAGGTCCGAGAAGATGGCATGAGGCTGGTGAATGTTCATGGTGAAGCCGGGCGTGTGGACGAGCGAGGGGGAGACAGCACTCTGGCCTTCCCCCTTCACGCTGCTGGCCAGCCCGCCTGCATCTGACCAACCCGCCGGGCCCCTCAAGCCTCCAACCCCCAGTCTGTGTGTCTGTGCATCTATGTGTCTGTGCATCTGTATGTCTGTGCATCTGTGTGTCTGTGTATCTGTGTGTCTGTGCATCTGTGTGTCTGTGCATCTGTGTGTCTGTGCATCTGTATGTCTGTGCATCTGTGTGTCTGTGTGTCTGTGCATCTGTGTATCTGTGCATCTGTGTGTCTGTGCATCTATGTGTCTGTGTGTCTGTGCATCTGCGTGTCTGTGCATCTGTGTGTCTGTGTGTCTGTGCATCTGTATGTCTGTGCATCTGTGTCTGTGCAACTGTGTGTCTGTGTCTGTGTATCTGTGCATCTGTGTGTCTGTGCATCTATGTGTCTGTGTGTCAGTGCATCTGTGTGTCTGTGCATCTGTGTATCTGTGCATCTGTGTGTCTGTGTGTCTGTGCATCTATGTGTCTGTGCGTCAGTGCATCTGTGTGTCTGTGCATCTGTGTATCTGTGCATCTGTGTGTCTGTGCATCTGTGTATCTGTGCATCTGTGTGTCTGTGCATCTGTGTATCTGTGTGTCTGTGCGTCTGTGTGTCTGTGCATCTGTGTATCTGTGTGTCTGTGCATCTGTGTATCTGTGTGTCTGTGCATCTGTGTATCTGTGCATCTGTGTGTCTGTGCATCTGTGTATCTGTGCATCTGTGTCTGTGCATCTATGTGTCTGTGTGTCAGTGCATCTGTATGTCTGTGCATCTGTGTCTGTGCAACTGTGTGTCTGTGTCTGTGTATCTGTGCATCTGTGTGTCTGTGCATCTATGTGTCTGTGTATCTGTGCATCTGTGTGTCTGTGCATCTATGTGTCTGTGTGTCAGTGCATCTGTGTGTCTGTGCATCTGTGTATCTGTGCATCTATGTGTCTGTGTGTCTGTGCATCTGTATGTCTGTGCATCTGTATGTCTGTGCATCTGTGTGTCTGTGTCTGTGTGTCTGTGCATCTGTGTGTCTGTGCATCTGTATGTCTGTGCATCTGTGTGTCTGTGTGTCTGTGCATCTGTGTATCTGTGCATCTGTGTGTCTGTGTCTGCATGTCTGTGCATCTGTGTGTCTGTGCATCTATGTGTCTGTGTGTCTGTGCATCTGTGTGTCTGTGCATCTATGTGTCTGTGTCTGTGTGTCTGTATGTCTGTGCATCTGTGTGTCTGTGTCTGTGTGTCTGTGCATCTGTGTGTCTGTGCATCTATGTGTCTGTGCATCTGTATGTCTGTGCATCTGTGTGTCTGTGTGTCTGTGCATCTGTATGTCTGTGCATCTGTGTGTCTGTGTGTCTGTGCATCTGTGTGTCTGTGCATCTGTGTGTCTGTGCATCTGTATGTCTGTGCATCTGTGTGTCTGTGTGTCTGTGCATCTGTGTATCTGTGCATCTGTGTGTCTGTGCATCTATGTGTCTGTGTGTCTGTGCATCTGCATGTCTGTGCATCTGTGTGTCTGTGTCTGTGTGTCTGTGCATCTGTATGTCTGTGCATCTGTGTCTGTGCAACTGTGTGTCTGTGTCTGTGTATCTGTGCATCTGTGTGTCTGTGCATCTATGTGTCTGTGTGTCAGTGCATCTGTGTGTCTGTGCATCTGTGTATCTGTGCATCTATGTGTCTGTGTGTCTGTGCATCTGTATGTCTGTGCATCTGTATGTCTGTGCATCTATGTGTCTGTGTCTGTGTGTCTGTATGTCTGTGCATCTGTGTGTCTGTGTCTGTGTGTCTGTGCATCTGTGTGTCTGTGCATCTATGTGTCTGTGCATCTGTATGTCTGTGCATCTGTGTGTCTGTGTGTCTGTGCATCTGTGTATCTGTGCATCTGTGCGTCTGTGCATCTGTGCATCTGTGCGTCTGTGCATCTCTGTGTCAGTGCATCTATGTGTCTGTGCATCTGTGTGTCTGTGCATTTGTGTGTCTGTGCGTCTGTGCATCTGTGTGTCTGTGCATCTGTGTGTCTGTGCATCTGTGTGTCTGTGCATCTATGTGTCTGTGTGTCTGTGCATCTGCATGTCTGTGCATCTGTGTGTCTGTGCGTCTATGTGTCTGTGTGTCTGTGCATCTGTGTGTCTGTGCATCTATGTGTCTGTGTGTCTGTGCATCTGCATGTCTGTGCATCTGTGTGTCTGTGCGTCTATGTGTCTGTGTGTCTGTGCAACTGTGTGTCTGTGTCTGTGTATCTGTGCATCTGTGCGTCTGTGCATCTGTGTGTCTGTGTCTGTGTGTCTGTGTATCTGTATGTCTGTGCATCTGTGTCTGTGCAACTGTGTGTCTGTGTCTGTGTATCTGTGTATCTGTGTGTCTGTGTTTCTGTGCATCTGTGTGTCTGTGCATCTATGTGTCTGTGTGTCAGTGCATCTGTGTGTCTGTGCATCTGTGTATCTGTGCAGCTGTGTGTCTGTGCATCTGTGTGTCTGTGTGTCTGTGCACCTGTACAGGCAGGCGGGCTGGCTTAGGACCAGAAAGGGGCCCCAGGGTCTTCACAATGATTTGGGGTAGAAGGGAAGGGGGTTCTGCGTCCTCCACCCCAGGTCAGATCACACATGATAGCTGATTTGGAGGGAAAAAGTTCCACTGCCAAAACAAAAGCAGTTTGTAACATGTGGCCTATATTCGTTGCTAAGGCCCCTGTGGGTCTGAGACCCTCTGACTGAACCCTGCAGCTGTGGACAGGCTCTAGTTCTGGCAACACCACCTACCCTGACAACAAAACCAAGGACCGAAGGGCCCCCGTATTCCTCTAAATCCCGTTTTCAGGTACTTGCACCCTCCCGGGGTCAGCGACATCTGTGCAACGTGCGGGCCAAACCCCTCACACCTCCTACTGAGATTCACGGGAACACCGGACTGATTGGGAGGGAAGGCCAGCCTGGGGCCCTCTGGGAGGTCAACTGTGGTCACATGGATGTTCCCAGAATAGTGGATGCTGAGGCTCTGGCCTGGCCCAAAAAGCCACATCAAAGGCCCAGGAACCTGCCACTGTGATTCAGGAGAGAGGCTGCCACGTCATCAGCTAAAGGTGCGAGCCCAGCCTGACTGTGTGATGCCCAAAGGGGCCCAGAGCTCCCCTGGAACCGCAGACGGGTCCCATGGCCACTTTCTCAAGGTCTGTGCCAAGAGGCCTGGGGGGAGCTAAGGACCTTCCTTCTTAGAAACTGCTCTACCTGCAGTAGGGCTTTTTTTCTCCCTCACTGGGTGATGGAACGAGAGCAAGAAGAGCTTGTCTGTTTTTTGTCCGTCTGTCTGTGTACACCATCTCTGTCACAGCATTAGCGAGTTAGCTGGGCTTTGTCTTTCCATCACTCCTGTTTACTTTCTGGACATTTCCCAGCTTCTACAGGAGCAGCAGTCCAGAGCAGGGGGCCTGCGGAGGGGCCGCAGGGGCAGGGCCGATGGGACGGGGCCCAGCATCCTGAGAACAAGCAGGCCCGCCCCCTGAGGTAGCCGCACGACCGCCACCCCACAGACTGCTGGGCGTCCCTCTGTCCGCTCCACGCACGGGGCAGAAGCCCTCCAGGGACCCACAGGCTTCCCGGAACGTCCCCTGCCGCTCCCAGCCCAGTCTGTCGGTGACTAATGGGACACATCCAAGATTAGGTGGCCTCGGTCCAGGAGAAAAGCTGAGAACCTGTATCGGGCTTCTGACCAGTCAGGACAGGGTGCTGGGAAAGCAGGGAGTGTGAGGTCCCCACGGGGCCTACAGGGTGACACACCGGGTGACACACCGGGTGACACAGCTCAAAGACTGGAAAGGGTGGAGCAAAGGACACTGCTTTTATTACAACGAAAGCATTTGTAGGATTAGCTCTCAGAGCGTCCCTCAAAGTGTCCTCTGGGATCTATGAGAGGCCCAGAACCGAAAAGGCTCAAAAAGTCCAAGTGTTGAGAGAAATTACAGTGTTATACAATCCCATAAACATGGCTGAGAGCCAGCGCCATGCCAGAGCGCTGTGCAGAGCTGCTGGGAGAACAGAGATGAACCCCGTGGGGCAGCCTCCCTGGCAGAGGCCACAGCGCCGTCCGTACATCAGGGGCTTGGAGCCCAGGACGAGCGCCAAGGTGAACGTAAGGTAGAGCAGGTTCCCTCTGAGTGACCCCATGGCAAGCTCCCTCCTCTCCATCACATCCTTCCAAATACCCATACTGCGCACACACGTGTAAGGGGATTCAAGAGGGAATTTTTGAACTGTAAACGCAGTTCGTTCACTCACTGACTAAGTGCATGGCCCTCCAGGTGCTGTCAGAGCCCAGGGAGATGCACGGTCTTCCCCACCAAGCTCACAGCCCGCTCAGAGCTGGTTAAATCCTGATGACAGGGAGGAGGGACACGGGCTCCAACAGAAGCAAACGCAGGGGACAGGGGAGGGGCTTCTCTACCAAACTGGCTCTCAGGACCAGCTTCCTGCAGACACTGGACGGAGGGAAGGGAGTAACAACGGAGAAAGCACTCCTCGGACTCCAGCCAGGTGTGTGCCGGGGGCCTCAGAGCAGACAAGGCTGCAGGTAGGCTGGAGCTGCCTCATGGGTTCAGATAAAAACTCTTATCTTGGTCTTTGAAGCTCTGGGAGCCAGTGATGGAGTTTTGAACAGAGGGTATGTTTATCATTTTAGGACGATTACTCCGCGGCAGTAATCCAGTTAGATTACCGGGGCAGAGAAACCAGTGAGAACTTTGCTGAAGATCAGTAACAATTTGGAAGTGGCCTCTCTGTTTTCAGCAGTGTATGTACATAGTGAAAAGCTACCAGGGAACGTGTGAGGGCGTGGGATCTACAGCGGCAAGCCTTCCAGAGCGTGATGCTGAGGTAGCCCAGTGCCCCCAGGGGCCAGGAGATTAAAAAAGAGCAGCTTTGAGGATATACCAGTAGTGAGACGAAAAGAACCCCCAAGATTCAAGAGACCTAGACTCAAGAGCCGATGGCACATGAACTTCACAAGCTCTTGGATGATTCCACACTCCCTGGAAGCCTCAGCACCCTCATCTGTCATGTGGGATTAAGAGCAACCACCCCACTTCTCATGGGGCCGTCACGGGGACTGCACAAATGAAACGGGAAAGCATCAGGGGCGTCCGCGTGGGAGCGTCAAGGCAGGGAGCTGGCAGCCTCTTCTGCTCTCCGCCCCCTGACTCTCTAGTTCAGCCACTTCACAACTATTTCAGGTCCATACGTGTGCCAGACACTGAGGCTACAGAGACAATTAAGGAAGGCGCCGCCCTCACAGCGTTTACAAGAAAATAAATGACCATTACTGTGCATCTTGTCCCAGAAAAATAGAAACAAGAGAGGAATTTGCCAGTCGGCAGCCAAGACTCAATCCTCTACGAATCACACCCCCTCTTACCATGTAATCTGGGATATTCTGGAACAGCCATAAGCCTTGAAAAGATTCAGAGGGACCACCTCGTTGTCAAAGGTCTCGGAGGGCTCAAGGCCATGTGATATTTTTTATAGCTTCTTTTGGAGTCACGAGCAGTAGAGATTTTGTACTTACTCTGAATTTAACCAGCATTTAAGCGTGCTGATTATAGCTGCAAATACACTCTTTGCTCCTGCGTGTGGTTGGAGAGGTGGCCAGGGAAGAAGCCTTGGAAATTTACAGAACAGAAATAGCATGTGGTCTGTCTGCTTGAAGGAGTGGGTCGCTCTGTGACCAGCAGTGAGAAGACCAGCAAAGGGCCTGAAGCAAACCCAAGACACAGAATAAAATGAGGCTTTTTGTCACCATCTCCCTGTTACCAGCCACCTTTTCCCCAGTCTGGGAGACCCCTAAGAAAGCCGGCAACAGACCCGGGGCTGGGGTTTCAGAGGACACAGGACGCAGCAAGTCTAGCTGGTGAACTGGGGTCACCCAAGCAAAACGTCTAGACGTGGTCCTGAATATAAAGAAAATAATGAAAGTGGAAACGTGGAAATCGCTTCCTAATGGGCTTTGCACGAAGGAGCAGCTATCCTGGTTGTGGAAATGAACGATTAGTGGCAGGAAGGCCTAGTAAAGGATGCAAAGACCTGATCTCTGGTCCAGCCCCCAGCCAACCTGGGGCCCCTTTGAGGTCTCCAGCTGCCCCTCTGCTGAGCTAGGAGCTAGAAGGAAAGGCCTTGTGTAGGGTCTGCACTTCCCCGGCTCTCCCTGGGGGCCAGGGCAAGGAGGCCCTCACTGGCACGGGCTACAGGTGCCCCAAGTTTGTTCCAATCTGAGCCTGTTTATTTTTGAGACATCAGGCTTCCAGAAGACTTCTTTGAAGAAAGGATCACTGAACCACCTCCCCGAAATAACTGTGGAAACCACGTGCTACATGAGCAGCACGATTTCCTTTAAGCAGAACACTCCACAATTCTATATCCAGACACATTGGCACTGCCTGGCAGGGAAACGTGCAGGAGAAAAGGGAGTGGCGATCTTGCCCCATCGGGTCTGGCACAGTTCCAGCCTTTGGATAATGAAACCATGGTATGTCCCAGAACTTCAAGTCACTGAGAAAAACATGGAACAGAGAGGTTCCTTTTTAAAGAAATACACACTTGGACTTTTTTTTTTTTTTTTTCAGGGAAGAGGGTGTAAGTCTCTTTATAAGTGTTGATACACTATAGAAAATAAGGGTAAAATGAAATTACAGAATTAAAAAATCTAGAATACCATGTTGATAAGAAGTAATGTTAATGCTGTTGTGTCCTTTCTGTATGTTTGTATGATATATGAAGGAAGCCCCTCTGTTTACATACAGGTTACATCTGGATCAGTCATCTGGTCCAAACTGATCAACAAATATTTCTTTACACTAACACTTGCTGCACCCATTTCACTGACCATCTACATAAGTGTCATGAAAACCTTCCTAGCAGTAAGGGGTTATCACCCACAGTGATGTTCCCAATACTGAAATGGGCTTGGAAACCATCCGTATCTTCAGTAGCAACAAAGATGCAATTACTTTAAATCCAACAACACATTAAAAGGATCATACACCACGATCAAGTGGGATTTATCCCAGGGATGCAAGGATTCTTCAATATACGCAAATCAATCAATGTGATACACCATATTAACAAATTGAAGAATAAAAACCATATAATCATCTCAATAGATGCAGAAAAAGCTTTTGACAAAATTCAACACCCATTTCTGATAAAAACTCTCCAGAAAGTGGGCATAAAGGGAACCTACCTCAACATAATAAAGGCCATATATGACAAACCCACAGCAAACATCATTCTCAATGGTGAAAAACTGAAAGCATTTCCTCTAAGATCAGGAACGAGACAAGGATGTCCACTCTCACCACTATTATTCAACATAGTTCTGGAAGTCCTAGCCACGGCAATCAGAGAAGAAAAAGAAATAAAAGGAATACAAATTGGAAAAGAAGAAGTAAAACTGTCACTGTTTGCGGATGACATGATACTATACATAGAGAATCCTAAAACTGCCACCAGAAAACTGCTAGAGCTAATTAATGAATATGGTAAAGTTGCAGGATACAAAATTAATGCACAGAAATCTCTTGCATTCCTATACACTAATGATGAAAAATCTGAAAGAGAAATTATGGAAACACTCCCATTTACCATTGCAACAAAAAGAATAAAATACCTAGGAATAAACCTACCTAGGGAGACAAAAGACCTGTATGCAGAAAACTATAAGACACTGATGAAAGAAATTAAAGATGATACCAACAGATGGAGAGATATACCATGTTCTTGGATTGGAAGAATCAACATTGTGAAAATGAGTATACTACCCAAAGCAATCTACAGATTCAATGCAATCCCTATCAAATTACCAATGGCATTTTTTACGGAGCTAGAACAAATCATCTTAAAATTTGTATGGAGACACAAAAGACCCCGAATAGCCAAAGCAGTCTTGAGGCAAAAAAATGGAGCTGGAGGAATCAGACTCCCTGACTTCAGACTATATTACAAAGCTACAGTAATCAAGACAATATGGTACTGGCACAAAAACAGAAACATAGATCAATGGAACAAGATAGAAAGCCCAGAGATTAACCCACACACCTATGGTCAACTAATCTATGACAAAGGAGGCAAAGATATACAATGGAGAAAAGACAGTCTCTTCAATAAGTGGTGCTGGGAAAACTGGACAGCTACATGTAAAAGAATGAAATTAGAATACTCCCTAACACCATACACAAAAATAAACTCAAAATGGATTAGACACCTAAATATAAGACTGGACACTATAAAACTCTTAGAGGAAAACATAGGAAGAACACTCTTTGACATAAATCACAGCAAGATCTTTTTTGATCCACCTCCTAGAGTAATGGAAATAAAAACAAAAATAAACAAGTGGGACCTAATGAAACTTCAAAGCTTTTGCACAGCAAAGGAAACCATAAACAAGACGAAAAGACAACCCTCAGAATGGGAGAAAATATTTGCAAATGAATCAACGGACAAAGGATTAATCTCCAAAATATATAAACAGCTCATTCAGCTCAATATCAAAGAAACAAACACCCCAATCCAAAAATGGGCAGAAGACCTAAATAGACATTTCTCCAAAGAAGACATACAGACGGCCACGAAGCACATGAAAAGATGCTCAACATCACTAATTATTAGAGAAATGCAAATCAAAACTACAATGAGGTATCACCTCACTCCTGTTAGAATGGGCATCATCAGAAAATCTACAAACAACAAATGCTGGAGAGGGTGTGGAGAAAAGGGAAACCTCTTGCACTGTTGGTGGGAATGTAAATTGATACAGCCACTATGGAGAACAATATGGAGGTTCCTTAATAAACTAAAAATAGAATTACCATATGACCCAGCAATCCCACTACTGGGCATATACCCAGAGAAAACCGTAATTCAAAAAGACACATGCACCCGAATGTTCATTGCAGCACTATTTACAATAGCCAGGTCATGGAAGCAACCTAAATGCCCATCAACAGACGAATGGATAAAGAAGTTGTGGTACATATATACAATGGAATATTACTCAGCCATAAAAAGGAACGAAATTGAGTCATTTGTTGAGACGTGGATGGATCTAGAGACTGTCATACAGAGTGAAGTAAGTCAGAAAGACAAAAACAAATATCGTATATTAATGCATGTATGTGGAACCTAGAAAAATGGTACAGATGAGCCAGTTTGCAGGGCAGAAGTTGAGACACAGATGTAGAGAATGGACATATGGACACCAAGGGGGGAAAACTGCGGTGAGGTGGGGATGGTGGTGTGCTGAATTGGGCGATTGGGATTGACATGTATACACTGATGTGTATAAAATTGATGCCTAATAAGAACCTGCAGTATAAAAAAACAAACAAAACAACTAATACTAAACTTTCATTGGGTTAAAAAAAAAAAAAAAGATGCAATTACTTTAAAACAAAAAAATGGGAGACATCTACTTCTCTCAATATGATGAATTAGATTCTGCAAAGGTCTCTCACACTGGAAGATAACTAAAGTCCAGTTAAAATACTGAACCAAAAATAAATAAGTACCCCTAGCTTATATGCTTCCAAGTTAATTACAGTGTTCTGAGGCTTTTGTGTATTTTGAGAATTAAGGAGTTAAAATATTTATTTTAGACCTTAGATGTATTTATGGTAAAATTTCAGCAGTTTCCACTAAGAGAAGAGAAATTGGATATATAACTGCCTAATGTAAAAGGAGGAAGTGGAAAAAGAACACAAAGAGACAAACATGCACTTTAAAAAAAAAGCAACAAAGAAAATAGTATAAAAATAATTTAGTAGGAAAATAACCAACCCTATTAAATCATATAAGAAATAAACTGATTAAACTCAATAGCCAAAAGAAATAAATGATAAAATTGAAATTTAAAAACAGAGATACACATAAAACCATAGGAAACTGGAAAGATTGGAAGTCAAAGGATGGAGAAAGTTGGTCCAGAAAAATGCAACCCGAAGAAAGCTATAGGACAAAAGAAGACTTAAAGCAAAAGATATAGCTCGAGTAAAAGAAGGCATTTATATAACAATAAAATACCCAATTCATTATGTAGCTATAGTAATTCTAAGTTTGTATATATCAAATAGCTTCAAAATATAAAAAGCAAAAATAAAATAGTTTCTGAAAAAAATGGCAAATATACCACCACAGTGGGGAAATCACAATACATTGTTTAATATAGCAAATATAGAAAATTAGGAAAAATAGAGGTGATATGAAAAGCACTATTAACAATCTAAATTTAATAGACATAGGAACTCTTATAAACAACAAACTGAAAATCCACAATCTTCTCAAAAATACACAGAACATTTACAAAAACTGACCTTACACAGGGACATAAAGAATGACCAGCGAATTTCTAGTAGCTGGTATCATATGGATCATGTATTTTGACATCAGTGCAATTAAGACAGACATCAATAATGAAAAGATTCTCCATGCTTGAAAATCACAGAAGACTTGTCAATAAACTCATGGGTTTAGAAGAAAATACTGAACTTTAAAAACATGTAGAACTAAACATACTGAGAATATTGTTTAACAAAACCTATGAGATGCCATTAAAGCAGTACTAAGAAATTTATAATCTTAAATGCTTATATTTAAAAAGAAGTCTAAAGGTTATTGAGCTGTCTCTGGTTTAAGAAGTTAGAAAAGCAACTGCAGAATAAACACAAAGCAAGTAGAAGAAAAGACCTATTAACAGGTAAACAAAAATAAATAAAACACAAAGTTAAAATAGAGTCAACAGAGTCAAAAGTATTTTTCTTTGAAAATAATAATAAAACATACACTGTCTGGCAGATTGGTCAAGGAAGAAAAAAGAGATATGGCCCAATTAACATATTTGTAATGAAAAATATGGATAGCAGGGATCTTAAACTAAATGAATAATTTTATGCTAATTTTAATTTGAAAAACAGGTAACGAGGAATATACTCCTAGAAAAATATAATTTAAGAAAACTGAAAGAAATTCAGTTTAAAAAGGAATAGGGATTCAGATCATTTTAAAAGCCTCAAAAAAATTAAATAGATAAAAATCTTGCAACAAGGAAAGCACGAGTTCTTGTTTTTAGCTGAGTACTACCCAAATTTCAAGAGCAGATAATTCAAATCATACAGAAACTCTTGCAAGAAATAGAAAAATAGAAAAAAAAATCCTCTCTCTAAATCAGACAAAAAGCAGTTAAAGAAAGGAAAGATAGAGGCCAAACTTACTCATGAGTAAAGAAACAAAAATTTAAAACAAAATAAGAGCAAATAGAATCCAGATGTGCATAAGGCATGTATTTAGGGGGAAAAAAATAAAGTCGAACAAGCTAGATTTATCCTAGGCATAGAAGAGAGTTTACCATCGGAATGAGCCATACATGTAAGATAACATAGTAACAGGAAAACAGTGAAAATCATACGGTCATCCTAATAGATGCAGAGCAGCCTTTAATAAAATTCAGCATACACTTACGAATAAAAGCAGAAAACAAAACTCTGTAAAACAGAAACATAAGGGAACTTCCTTAACCTAATAAAGGGTATTTGGGAAAAAAGTGATAGCAAACAACATTCTTAATCAAATTAGAACACTCCTTATAAAGATTAGGAACAATGAAGGGCTATCTTCTATTGCTCCAATTCATTATTGTACTGGAGGTCCTAACTCAAACAAGGAAAACAGGAAAAAGAAAATGTGGGAATTGAAAGGAATAAACCATACTTTAATTATTCACAAATGGCTTTTTACATATAGGAGGATCCATAGACAAAATATTAGAAATACTAAAGGTTTAGTTAAGAGGCTGGATGCAAGATCAATGTATAGATATCAATTACACTTTTATCCTCCAGCAAAGACGCCATCTCTGAAGGCACCCCAAAACTGAGGTGGCTGGAAGCGAACAAACAAGTCACATGTACCTAGGAGCATACAGCAAATGAGTAAGACCTATCTACAGAAAAGTATAAAGCTTTCCCAAAAAACATTTGTGAAGACAAATATATGGATACTGACAAAATGTTCAAGGATAGGAGAACTCAGTATCAAAAAAAGTCAATTTTTTCTCAATTGATCTACAGATTGAATGCAATCCAAGCAAATTCCCCACAGGTTTTGTTGTTGTTTTTATTGTTGCTATTGCTGTTTCATAAACTAACTCTAAAATCTCTATAGAGGAGCAAAAATCCACGTACAGCCAAACATCACCCAGTAAGAGGGAAAAGATGAAAGGACCAAATATCAAGACTTCGTAGAGAGCTACAGTACTTAAGAGCAGGCAGCACTGATACAGAGGTGGGCAAATTAACCAACATACAAATAGAGACAACACAGAAAAACAAACCCATGCACTTAGGGAAACTCAATATATTACAGACTGTATATCCCAGATCAATAGAAAAAAAGGATTATTCAATAAGTGGTACTAGGCGAATTATTATTCTTTATGGATAAAAATAATCCTGGATTCCTCTATCACACACAAAAATTAATTCCAAATAATTGTAAAACTGATAAAAGAAAATAAGGGAGTAACTTATAACCTTGGGATACAGAAGAATATCTTAAATGAAAGGCTCTAACTATAAATGGCCAAGGTTGTATACATTAAATACATTAAAATCAAGAACTCCTGTTCATCAAAAAGCACCTTGTGAAAATATATGGCACAAACTAGAAGGTAATATTTTTAACAGTATGAATCTTCAGAATATATAAAGAACGCTTTCAAATCAATGAAAAAAAATATACAACCCATTGGGAAACTAGACCAAGGAGATGAACAGTCCTTTTACAATAGATGAAACAGATGATAATTAAATATGTAAAAAGAAGCTCAATATTATTGGTACATTAAGTTCACTTTACTATTAATCTGTCAAAAATTAAGAAGTCCAATAACACCAAGTGTTGGGATAAGGCAGGCATGAATCTTAAAGGAAACTTTTATTCACTGCTGATGGCAATGTGCATTGGTGGTATAATCACTATGGAAATCACCAGGACATTTTCTTGTAAAGCTGGTCATGAATTAGCCTTTCTTCAGGACCAAACTCTCCTCCTAGGTATATAACCAAGGAAAAAAAAATGGTGTACGTATAGCAGAGATATGTGCAAGAATATAAATAGCAGAGTATTTTGTGACAGTAAAAGCCTGAAAATAACTCAAACACCCACTGACAGGAGGAAGCATGGATGTCAACCTTATCAGATATTACGTAAGTGAAATGAATAAATATAGCCTCACGGAACAAGGTGGTTAAATCTTAGAAACAAAACACTGAACAACAGCATGACACAATTTTTAATGAGTAACATTATATATACTTTTAGGAATACAGACTACCAAAAATAGCAAGGGAAGATTAAATGATGGTGCGGGGGAAAGAGCAGTTAGATAGAGGAAAATGTCCACATCAATGTCACAGTGTTAATGATGTTTTTCTTTAAGAGACAGGTTCATGGATATTCATTAATTATGCTTCATAACTCACATACATAAAGTGTTGTATGTACCGGATCCAACTTAACACATTTCTTTAAAAGCTCTGCTTAGAATGGTGTTGTCTAACCTGGTTCAGATTTAAAACGGGTATCTTTTCATGGGCACTAAATTTTCTAGATGGGGAAACTAAAAAAAAAAAAAAAAAAAATTAAAAATCAATAGTGGTTTTCTCTGGGGAGGACAAAGAGATGAAGCATTTACATTTGTATTTAATAACCTGTCTGTATTTTAATAATTTTACTACATGCATATACGTATTTAAAAAATGAAGTAACCAGCTTAACTGGTAAGCTTTAGGAACTCGAATTTGGTGGTTATGAGCAACGATAGCTCATTGGATTCAGAAAGCTCATTGTTGATTCATCATCGATGAAATTAAAGAAAACAAGGATGTCCGGGCTGAGCTGGTGGCCAGCTCTCTGAACGGATGTCCTGGACCATGCCCACACCGCCCCCCCAATCCCACACCTCCATCTCCCTGGCCAGGGAGGCAGCTCTGGGCGCAAGAAGTCCAGATTCAACTCCAATACCAGCTCTTAAGGTCTACAGATTTCATGATCCTTTCAATAAAGAGGACACCCTTTGGGTCCTGTCCTATAAAAGAATAAGAACCTTCCTCAGATTCTGTACTTGTAATTTCTTCTCTATTCTATTGGAAGCTTTCTGATTCCCGAAACACGGGGGAAGAAAGGACTATGAATTGTTTTCCCCTGGCTAGCCCCCTCTTCAAAGATTATGAAATATGATTTTTTCCCCATCTTGGAGCAATTTATACACAAAACATCCTGCTTCTTGTTAATCCTCACATTCAGTTCACTCACTCACACAGTGGAGAAATCACAGTATGATCTTCATTCTGATGTTTCAAAACCCCATAGTTCATTTGATTTTCTTTCTGGGGGATATTAGTGATAAGATTACACTCTCTGGTGTTCACTTCAGCTTGCACCACAGTGTTGAACTTGAACTGAGCAGAGAGAATCCAGAACAAAATTACAAAGTACCTTGTGGTCATCTTATACAGCCTACACTTCCTAACACTTCTAGGGATGGATGCCCCAGAGCCCAACTGGCCTCTTCCCTCACCACACCAACCCCGCCCACTAATGGACTTCACAAGGATGTTCCTAAACTCTGCAAATAATTCATCACATTTCAATATATATGGCCCCTCCCATACCTGGGTAGTTACTACTGGCACTCAAGGTGTCTTGCAAACCTAAATAACTTCCTGTTGGCATGGATGCAGAGGAAGTGACATTCTAATACATTGCTCATGGGACTGCCAAATGTTACAGCCAATGTAGAAAACAGTTTGGAAGTTTCTTGTAAAGTTAACCATATCCAGCAAAAAAAAAAAAAAAAAAAAAAACTTAAATAACTTCCTTTCTGAATTTTCTGAACCAAGATGTTCTCCAAGACTTCCTAATCTTCCCTGCTTTCCTGGGGGGCTGAGAGTCCATACAAAACCTTCTTTATCAGGCAGAAAGGTCAAGTGAGATCTGGAAGTTGGGTGTCCTGGCTTTGTTGGGCTCCACCACCAATTTCCAGTTGCATCATCTCGAACAAGTAGCTCTCAGTCTTAGTTTTCTCAACTGGACAGTAGGAAGAACAATAGCTATAATCACAGGAGAGCTGTGTAAGCTAATAACAGTACACAGTGCACATGGAGGTTCCTGTATGAACTCCAAAGCGATATACCAACGACAGCTATTAGCAGCCATCACTAGTTACCTCATCTCTCCCTAGACATTTGGACAGTGGCTTCAGAAGCCAGAGAGTAAATCAAACTCCCTAGGGTTGTGGCTTCTCCCTCCTGTGCTGTAAGACATCCCTTAGCCAGATCCTCCAAATTCCTGCAGCCCTCCCTAGTAATCAGAATATCCCTCCTCAGAGAACAAAACGTGCATGACTGTGGGAACGCCTAGCCCTCCTCACAGCTGTGAGCAATGTGCTTCCTGTCATCTTGTTTGCATCTTCTGTGGTTCCAAGGTCCGGCCCCACCTGCACGCACACCACCTTCACTGCCCCTTCCCTCAGGTCCCAGAGGAGGCTGCAGGTGGTCATTTCACTTGCATTTGGTTCCTAACCAGTAAATAATAGCTGACAGTTGTTTACACATCATGAGAAACGTCCCCATCCTTCACTCACATCTGATCCTCACAAGGGACTTCCGGGTAGGTAGGGAAGCATTGCTGTCATTCCCGTTTTGCTAAGAAAAAATCCAGGCTCTGAGACGTCAGTGACTTTCCCAAGCTGCACTGGGCAAGTTAGTGGCGAAGCTGGGCCTAGACCTGTCTTCTGACCCCTGTGTCCATCACTTCCTACCGCACCACAAAGCCTTGAATTTGCTCTGTGTGGCCCAAAGCAGAGATTTTCTGGTTTTGCTGAAGAGGGGCTGGGCTATAGCCAAAAATAACCTTTTACAAGTACACAGGCCTTTAGCACATTCCTCAGTCGCCATTAAAAATTATAGAAGAATTTTAAATAGTTGCAGAATACGTAACTTCTGGCATATTGGAAATATTGCCTTTTTAAAATAAAGTAGCAACAGTTCAAAAAATGTAATTTCTAGTATATCATTTATTTTTTTTTAATATGCATGAATAGCTGAAGCAATCCTGAGAAAGAAGAACAAAGCTGAACACTTCCCAATTTCAAACTATATGATGCAGCTATGGTAATCAAAACAGTATGGTGTTGGGTAAAACAGACACATAGATCAATGAAACATAATAAAAATCCCAGGAATAAACCCATATGTATAGGATCAATTAATTTTCAACAAAGGCACCAAGAATATACAATGGGGAAAGAATAGTCTCTTCAATAAATGGTGTTGGAAAAACTGGATAGTCACGTGCAAAAGACTGAAACTGGGCCCCTATCTTACACCATAAATCTCCTAGAAGAAAACCTAGGCAGTAAGCTCCTTAACACCAGCCTTGACAATGATTTTTTTTTTTATTTGACACCAAAAGCAAAGGCAACAAAAGCAATGTAAACAAAAAAGTAAACATCAAACTAAAAAGCTTCTGCACAGCAAAGGAAGCCATCAACAAAATGAAAAGGCTACCTACAGAATGGGAAAAAATATTTGTAAATCTTATGTTTGATAAGGGGTTAATATCCAATATAGAAAGAACACATACAACTCAATAGTAAAAGTACAGGGCTTCCCTGGTGGCGCAGTGGTTAAGAATCCACCTGCCAATGCTGGGGACATGGGTTCGAGCCCTGGTCCGGGAAGATCCCACATGCCGTGGAGCAACTAAGCCCGTGAGCCACAATTAATGAGCCTGCGCTCTAGAGCCTGCGAGCCACAACTACTGAGCCCATGCACCACAACTACTGAAGCCTGCGTGCCTAGAGCCCGTGCTCCGCAACAACAGAACCCACCGCAATGAGAAGCCCGCACACCGAAATCAAGAGTAGCCTCCGCTCGTCACAACTAGAGAAAGCCCACGCACAGCAACGAAGACCCAACACAGCCAAAAATAAATAAATAAATTTATTTTAAAAAAAATAGTAAAAGTACAAATAATCCAATTTTAAAACGGGCAAGGAACTTAAATAGATATTTCTCCAAAGGAGATGTACAAATGGCCAACAGGTACATGAAAAGATGCTCAACATCACCATTCATCAGGGAAACACAAATCAAACCACAAGGAGATGTCACCTCACACCTGTTAGGATGTCTATTATCAAAAAGACAAGAGTTAACAAATGCTGGCAAGGATGTGGAGAAGAGGGTATCCTTGGACACATGATGGACATGTAAACTGGTACAGCCACTATGGAAAACAGTATGGAGGTTCCTCAAATTATTATAAATATAACTACCATGTGATCTAGCAATCCCACTACTGGGTATATGTTGAAGGAAACAAAATCATGAACTCAAAGAGATACCTGCACCCCCATGTTCATTGCAGCTCTACTCATAGCAGCCAAGGTATGGAAAAACCTAAGGGTCTGTTGGCAGATGAATGGATAAAGAAAACGTGATATGTGTGTATGTGTGTGTGTGTGTATATATATATATATATATATATATACATATATAATTATAGCTATAATAATAATAATTATTATTATTATTCAGCCTCAAAGAAAGAGGAAGCCCTGCCATTTGCAACAACATGGATGAACCTGGAGGCTATTTCTCTGTCTGGAAATAAGGTAGACAGAGAAAAAGACCACACGGTATCACTTACATGTGGAATCTAAAAAAAAGGAAAGAAAGTAAAACTCAGAGAAACAGCAAAGAGTAGAAAGGTGGTTGCCAGGTGCAGGAGGGTGTGGGAAATAGGCAGAGGTTGATAAATGAGTGTAAACTTTCAGTTACAAGATGAATAAGATCTGAGGATCTAATGTACAACATGCTGACTATAGAGGTCCCTTGTTTAAACAAACACACTCAGAAAAAAATTTGAGAAAAAATACATTCATTTCAATGCACCTCTCCATAGAAAATACCTTAATACATGATTTTATTATAACCATGTTTCAACTATATGTTTGTCCATACTATTTGCATATTTAGCTCCTTCCAATAACTCACTGTCAAACCAATGAGCCAATGAGAATTCCTTTCTATCAGAAAGATTTTACCTTGTTTTTAAATTCAAATAAGTGTGTTTATATATAGAGGATAGATAAATTATGGAATATACTCATAAAGTCAGCCATTAAAATAAGTAAATTCAGGATTAAAATGAGATTGAGATAATTCAATTATGCTACGCAGTTTTCAATACATGATAATGACTAGATACTAAAGGTTTCCTCACTGATATTAATCAAGCAATGCTAAATGTAGCTAAAATCATAAGTATGATAGAAGGATGATATTTCTCTGGTAAAAGTGCTTCCGTGTGTTTGTGAAGCTCTGCTCTTAGGCTTTGGGGAATAATCAAAAATGTACTGTATTTTTTAAATCGGGGGGAAAATATTCCATTAATTTTGTTAAGCCACATGATCAAACTTTTCCTTTTGACTGCTTTCCCTGCTTTCCATCTTTTCTTTGTATTAGGAGCACAAGAGTGTCCAATGAATCTGTCCAAATCACTTTTAAAAAAAAATCCTATCACTACCCTTAGCAAATCATAACGGTTCCCAACCAGCCACAGGAAAGAGTCTAACTCCAAACCTGCAGGGTCCAGCCCGAGTGGCCTTCCGTACCGCCTTCTCATCTCTGTCCCTCTCTCCTCTCCACTCAGACATGTCTCAGCCGTGAAGGGATCTAGTGCTCAGCGCCCACTTCTCACAGCTTCACTTCTGCTCTGTCCTGCGCTCAAGTTTTGGGAATTGGCGTTCCACATCTGCTTGTTAACAGCAGTCAAAGGAAAACCTAACAGCAGAAACCCGCCCCATGTCTACTCTTCCATCCCTCTTGGCCCAAGCACACGACCTTGCACATAATAGATGTTCATTAGGTGTCTGATGCTTGGCTGTCTAGAGAAATCCACACTGTCCTAGGGAACAGGCACTTGCTTCTCCTTGACCAGTGGTTCTCGCTGCCTCTGGACTTTGGGATGTGGAAACACCGAGAACGCTCACAGAGACTTACCCAGGAAATACTGACTTGACAGCACGGCTTAGAGGATAGCACATATAGCTCTCAAAACAAAACAAAAAAAAAGAACAAAAAAAAAATTCAAAGAAACTGCAATTGAGACAAATGTGGGAAATGCGGTCGTTAAGATTTATTTTAACAGGACCTTCCACCATGGCATCTCAGAACAGCATCTCTAAGTGTTTCTATTTCTAAAAATATTGCTCGTGTAACCACCTCAGCCACTCCAAAACCATGAGAAGTAAAGCAGGGTATTGATATTTTCGATTCTAGTTAGAGTTTTAAACGACCTTTGCCTGAAAGCTTCACCAGCCAAGAGCAGCGTTGAGCCCCGCTGTCCCAGCTGCAGCTCTCCAAATGCCGGCCATTCCCAAGGCTGAGTCAAGGCCAAGGCTCAGTTAAAGTTTCTTAACAGAAGATTTATTTTCTTACCAATGACATTCTCCACTTGGGGAAGAAAGAAAAAGAAAAAAGAAAACTATCTTTTAGATATAGCTACGTCAATGACAGAAGTGTGAATTGGGGGTGGTTTATACCCTTCGGAAGCTGTTTCTCTTTATAAATCCTAAACATTTAAAAATATCTTTGCTTGTGCTGGAATGCCATTTTCTGGTATTTTGGCTTCTTCAACATGAATCTTTTGTAACTACGAAGCCATTTCAGCTCTTGGAATTTGCTGGAGACAGATTCCCAAACAGAACGTCCTGGGAGGTGGGAGTGCAGATGCAGGAAAGAATGCACAATTCCACTTGGCCTTGCAGTGCATTTTTTCCAGGGTGCTTTCATGTTTCCCTCATACCTGAGGGAACTCTATCTCTGGACCAGCAAATGTACTGCAGAGAGGGATGCAATAACCCTAAAATGTTAAAGTCGAGGTTAAAAAAAAAAAAAAAGAAAAAGAAAAAGAAAAATCCTCTTAGTGTCCAAGGCCTGTGAAGAAGGGGAAGGGCGGCTTCAAATGTCAGCTGTCACATTTCCTGTGTCTTTACTGCACTGATGATACGGCTGCAGGCCTCCCTCTGCCTCAGCAAAGAAATGTGTTGGTAAGAAATCAGCCGTACATTCCCAGTATTACCAGAGGAACATTGGTAATATCGGTATCTGGTTCGGGATTCAGCGAGAGTTCTCGAGCAGGCCCTTTTACAGGGCAGGCAGTGAGGGAGTTCCCTGGTGGCCTAGTGGCTAGGACTCCACACTCTCACTACGAGTTCAATCCCTGGTCTAAGAACTAAGATCCCACAAGCCTAGAGGTGTGGCCCCAAAAATTTAAAATATAAAGGGCAGGCAGTGAAAAGGCAAAGCGGGGTGATGAGAACCTGAGGCTCAGGGGAAGGAACGTTGGAATTTAGGTTCCCGAAAGCACCCCAAATCCCCAGGTTCAGGCACACGGTCAGCCCACCACCTCTTGTCTCCCCAGCCGCTCTCTCCAGTGTCCCCAGCCAGACAGCTCTGGCCCTTCTCCTGCACCTCCAATCCCCCCATCTCCCAGCCCAACCTCCTCCTCACGACTGATGTCCTCTGTCCTCAAGTCACCGTGGTAATCTCCAGGTGACCTGGGCCATCTCTCTCCTGCAGATGCCATTGCTGGGGCCACCCCTTTCAATTTGTCCCTCTCTGCTCAGCCAAATGATAATTCAATTCTTTTTTTTTTTTTTTAATTTTATTGGAGTACAGTTGATTTACACATTTGTGTTAGTTTCAGGTGGACAGCAAAATGAATCACTTATATTTATATATGTATCCATCATTCTTTTTCAGATTCTTTTCCCATATAGGTTATTACAGAATACTGAGTGGAGTTCCCCGTACTATACAGTAGGTCCTTGTTAGTTATCTATTTTATATACAGTAGTGTGTATGGACCTAGACATTATCATACTAAGTGAAGTGAGTCAGACAGAGAAAGACAAATATCATGTGATATCATGTATATGTGAAATCTAATTAAAAATGGATACAAATGAACTTTTTTACAAAACAGAAACAGACTCACAGATCTCCATAATTCAATTCTTGAGCTATTGTGTGTGTGCCCTCAACTCCCCAGCTGAGCTGTCTAGAAAAACACACAATCTCACCGATGGGGTCTTTCAACTTGTGGCCAAGAGCTCCAGGTGGACTCTTAACGACTAACAGGTGATCACTCCGCACCTCCTTCCCTTCCTCCCCAAACTTACAAGCCCTCCTGCACCACGGCACTCTCAGCTGGGGACTTGACTTCCTATTTCACAAAGAAAACAGAAGCAATCCGAAGAAAACCTCTCCTGAGCGCCACCTCGGCACCCATGTGTCTGTCATGTAGTCCGTCCCCCACCAGTAACTATCTGTGCTCTTCCTGAAGCAAACAACTCCACCTGTACACGAATGCACCTCCCTCACCCACGCAAGACATGCTTCCAGCAACCCTCTGTCCTATGTTATCAACTTTTTACTCTCTACTGAATCATTCCCATCTATGTATAAATAACGCTAATGCTTCCAACTAAAAACGAAATCTCTTGGCCTGACTTACCCCACCAGGTACCACCCCATTTTCGGCTCCCCTTTGCAGCAAACCTTCTCCAAACTGCCGTCAACAGTCTCGGTCTCAGAGTTCTCCCTCCATCTTTCCCTCGGTTGCCATAGTCACCAGACCCACATGACATTTTGCTGTTTTTACCAAAGGCACCAATGACCTGCGTGGCACTGATCCAAGTGTCAATTCCAGTCTCCGCCTCATCTGGCCCATCCACACGCTGGGCACAGCTCACCATTCCCTCCTTCTGAAGTGATTTCACGTGGCTTCCGAGATGCCTCACCCTTGGATTTCCCCTCCCTCTCCGGGGGCTGCCTCTTGGTGTCCCTCTTCCCTTGCTCCTCCTAAAGCCGGAATGTTCCAGGGCCCACTCCTGAGAACTCCTCTGTCACTAGGATCTCACTGACCTTATTCCTTTAAATATCAACTGCAGGCCAAAGACCCCCGTTGTACCTCCAGCTCAGATCACCATCTTCAACTATCAGATCTGGATATACCTGTCCACTCAGCATCTCCATTTGGGGGAGTCTCATAATCTCAAACTCAACTTGTTCAAAGCTGAACTTCTAACCTCTTTTGGCACCAAACCCTCCCCACCCTGCAGACTTCCCCATCTCAGGTGGCGACAACTCCCTCTAGCTGCACAACCTAAAATCTCTGCCATCATGATGGACTTTCCCTTCTTCTCAAGCCCTACACCCATTCTGCCAGGACATCTTAAAGGCTCTTTCTTCAAAATATATCTAGAATGTGACCACGTTTTCCTACTTCCACGGCTACCAGTGGAGCAGGCCACCGAATTATCTCTTGTCTGAATTACTACAATGGATTTCTCTAATGACCTCTAAGTGGTCTCCTGGTCTACCCCCCATCCTTCAACACGGATACCAGAATGAGCCTATCAGAATGGATCCCGTCCCTCCTCTGCCTAAAACACTGCACTGATTTCCCATCGTAAAGCCTAGAATTCCCCCCAGTAGCCCACGATGCTAAACACGGTCAAGTTTCTGTTACCTCCTGACCACTCTCTGACCCCCACCGCCCGGTGTTCTGCTGGCTCCCCTGCCTCTCGGTGTTCCCCCAACGTGCTGCGATGCACAGACTGGACTCTGGGCCTTCACACCCACCTTTTCTTCTAGCTCCAAGTCTCTTGTCCCAGTCGGTTAAATGGCTAATTCCCACAGTTCCTTAAATCCACGTTCAAATGTCGACTTTTTTGTGAGACCTCCAGGAGCACTCCATTTAAAACTCCACCCCTCTAAACTTGGTAGCTTTTTATTTTCTCCACAACACTTAATGCCTGGGAATGAGACATAAAATTTACTTCTTCACATGGTGGTCAGTCTCTTGGTGCCTGTCCCCACCCTCCACTCACACGCCCCCCCCAACCTGGAACCTCCATGAGAGAAGTTTGCGTCTGTTGTGCTCACCATGGGTCCTGGGTTAGAACAGCACCTGGCACAATACGGTTGCTCAATCCATATGTTCTGGACGATTTAATGAATCACTGAGACCCTAGGGACATCACTTTGATCTTCTAAACCTGTTTCCTGGTCTACAAAACCAGACTAGCAGTAACAGCCTCATGAGCTTGTTAAAAGCAGAAAATGAGGACCCGTGTGATAATCTTTGTAAAATATTAATTACTATAACCGCTTAACATAATATGTTGAAGACCATCCTCAAAATTCATTCAGGGGAAGCAAACTAGGCAATTGCTTATTTGGTGTGGTTTAAGAGGTACAGGAAAACCCATCCAGGTTGGGGTCTTTCCCAACAATGGCCTGAGATTCCACTAAGAAGACATAAATGCAGGTTTTCAAGCTTTCATTTTCCAATTTCAAAGTTACCTCTGAAAAGTCCTGATGGGAGGAGAGGAACGGTCTTCTGGCCAAATCCTGGTGTCCTGATGTGCTCAGCTGGCCCTCCCTCTCATGTCAGGCTGCCCATCTGGAGTAGTGGGAGAAGATCTCTGGCACTGGGGTTCCTGCAGACCTGGGGGATGGGGAGTGTATCAGACTCAGCAGGGTGAACACCTGGGGAGCAGGAGGGCACAGGAGCTTAGAGAGCAGGTTGGGGGGTGGCAGGGAGCAGCAAAGATCATTGTGCTGATTTAGAACCCAGCATCAGCCTTTCAAATCCCCAGCCCAAGAGGGAAAGCTATTTATATAACTACTAGAAGTCTAATCTGATCAACATTTGGAAAGTATCACTGGAGAAGAAACTAAGGTTTATGGTTATGGGTAATCAAATTCCACAAAGAAGTTAACAGATAAATCTACCAACACAGACAATTCTCAGATAACAATGTGTCCCTGGGTCTCCATATCTGTCCCCTCCTTTTCCAATCACAGCCATTCAGGTTTGCCCCAGTGGGACTCCTACAGGGAGAGGTTTAGGGCCATAGAAAAGTTTAAACATAAGGCAAAATTAGATTAACTGTAATCCCCAGGGCAACCACTAACAAAATAACTGAAAAATGTATAAAACATGAACAACAGAATTAAAATGGTATGCTAGAAACTAACACAAAAGAAGGCAAAATGGAGGAATAAAGGAACACAAAAGACATAAGATCCATAAGGAAAAAAAGCAAAATGGCAGACATAAATTCTATCTTATCAGTAGTTACACTAAATGGTCTAAACACTCCAATCAAAAGGCAGAAATTGGTACAATGGATACATAACATACGCTGTTAGAAGAGCACCAAAACAGAATCAAAAAGAATAAAATACTTATGAATAAATTTAACAAGATATGCAAGATTTGTACGTTGAAAACTACCAATATATCATTACAAGAAGTTAAAAACTAAGTAAACAGAAAAGACATCCTGTGCTCATAGGTTGGAAGACAATATTGTTAAGACAGCAACACTCCCCAAAATGGTCTTCAGATTCAATGCAATCTCTATTAAATTCTCAGCTTTCTTTTTTGCAGAAATTGAGAAGCAGTTTTTAAAATGCATACAGAAATCCAAGACATCTCACAAAAGAACCTTGAAAAAGAAAAGCAAAGTTGGAGAATTCACACTTTTGGATGCCCCCCCCCCAAAAAAAACGCTATTGTAATCAAGAGAGTTATGATACTGGCATAAGGAAAGACATAGAGAGCAATGGCTTAGAAATGACAGTCCAGAAATAAATCCATACATTTATGGTTAATTGATTTTCGCCAAGAGTGCCATGACAACCCAGAGGGTAAATGATAGGCTTTTCAACAAATGATACTGACATTCAGAAAATGAATCTCTACACAGACCTCACACCTTTCACAAAAATTAACTCAAAATGGATTGTACACCTAAATGTAAGAGCAAAAATTATAAAACTCTTAGAAGAAAGCATAGGAGTAAATCCTTGTGACCTTAGATCATGTACTAGTTTCTTAGATATGTCACCAAAAGCACAAACAACAAAGGAAAAGTTAGATAAACTGGGACTCCATCAAAATTTTAAAGTTTTGTGTGTTATAGAACACCATCAATAAAGTTAAATCAACCCACAGAAAGGGATAAAACATATACAAATCACGTATCTGATAAGGACTTTGTATCCGGATTATATAAAGAACACATTCAAATCAACAATAAAAAGACAAATAACCCAAATAAAAAATGGGCAAAAGATCGGAATAGACACTTCTCCAAAAAAGATATCCAAATGTCCAATAAGCACATTTAAAAATGTTCAACATGACTATTCAATTATGGAAATGCAAATCAAAACCATAATGAGATACCACATCACACCCACTAGGATGACTAGAATCAAAGACAGAAGATAACAAGCATGGGTGTGGGTGTGGAGAATTCTGAGCACTTACACATTGCTACTGGAAACTAAAGTGGTGCAGCTGCTTTGGGAAATAGTTTGGCAGCTCTGCATAGGGTTAAACACAGAGTCACATATGGCCCAGCAATTCCACATCTAGGTATGCACCCGAGAGGATGGAAAACAAACGTCCACAAAAACCTGTACGTGGATGTTCATAGCAGCAGTATTCAAAATAGCCAAAAAGTGGAAACCACCCCAATGCCCATCAACTGGTGAATGTGAAAACAAGATGTGGTATGTCCACACAATGGATTTGAAATGCTACAATAAAGATGAACTATGAATATATCATGCTAAGTAAAAAAAAAAAAAAATGTCAGACCAAAAAGGCTACAAACTGCAAGAAAACATGTATATGGAATATTCAGAACAGGTAAATCCAGACGGACAGAAAGTACATTCATGGTTTCCAGGGGTTTGAGGCAAGGCAGAGTAAGGAGTGATGGCTATTGGATCAGGGGTTTGGGAGGGAACTGAAAATGTTCTAGAATTAGATGATGGTGATGCTTGTACAACTCTGTGAATATCCTGAAAACCCCTGAATTGTATGCTTCAAAATGATGAACTTTATACTCTATGAATTACATCTCAATGAAACTATTATTAAAAAAGAAATATATCAACTGGAAAAAACGTAAGGGCATAATAACTCCAGAATTTCCCAAGTTTCTCTCTCCTCAAGTACAACACCTGCTCATCAGAAATGCAACACCAGCATCTGAACTTGGCTTATTTTTAGGCGTCTATGGTCAGGAAGCAAAGAACAAAATCAATTCTGTCTTTCTAGTCACTTCAAAGTAGGGCATCCGAGAGCAGCAGATGTTTCCATCCGAGTAGACGTGAGATACATCCCAATGGACAAACCCACATCTCCTCTGGAGCTAGCCCTTCCTCCCTGCGCTTTTACTAAAACGACAAGCTTTGCCCACGTGGGGCCTGAGCAAGTGAGTTTTCCTGCAATGCTCCTGCCCGGCTCCCAAAGTCTACAGCCTTCGATGAGGAGGCTGAGGGCTCTGAGCGAGCCCTGCCCGTCACCTGGTCCCTGCACAAAGCAACCCTGTCTATCTGCAGGAAGCTCCTCCTCTGCCGTGAAGCATCAAGGTACCAGCTTCAGAAAATGTGACCCTGTGTTTTGCACATCTTTTCTCTGCCTGTACTTGGCAATCAACAGGAACCCTTCAAACAAAAGATAATACAAAAGTCTGCTTTACTACATGTTTCTGCCATTTTTTCCCAGGTACGAAGAGCCAGTAAATAGAACTATAATCTTCAGCAAGAAAGAAAAGCTCTCGGTGAGCTGGTGCAGTGACAACAGAAGACTGTTTTAGCTGCATTAGAAAAAGGTTCATGAAAAGAGGCTGCACGCAGAGCTCTCTGTCCGGAGGCTGCGCCGTCAACCTGTGTGTTTTCAGGCTGCCAGCAGGTCGGAAAACCCCTGCCCACCTTCCAGAGCCCCACTCTGGGGGCTGCCTTACGCTGGCATTGCCTGGGCTCCCCAGACAGGCAGGGGTTAAAGTATTAAAGCGCTGCAGCGTTTCCCACGGTGGTTCTTCAATCACATGTTTCGTGGAAGTGGTGGCCACCTCCAGCCTCGACTCAATCCTCCAGGTATGAAACACTGCCCTTCACAGAGCTCTGCTTACCAAGCTGCACAGACTGTGATCGGTCAGTCCCCATCCTAGGTCCCCACAAGCTTTGCTATTTTCAGTGCTGGTGCTGCAGAGAACCGGGAATCTATGTACTGGGTTTTAGCAGAAACACCTATAGTAAACATCTATCAGTTATTAACCTTTTTCTGCACTCCTACCATCTGCTGAGATGCTGGGTAGGGACGATACAAAAATGGATCTGGCATGATCCTGCTCTCAGGGAGAGCAGACTTGATAGGAACTTTTATGCCCACACATTACTCTCCTGGGTGATTAAACATAAAAAACATTACCGTTTGTCCCTGGAAGCAAATATGACACACCACAGCCTAGGACCAGGCTTCTTGTTTCCTAAGTCTGTGCTCCTCTGGAATCTCAATTTCATTCCAATATAAATTTAATAAATTCACCCTTTTATAGGAACAGGGATGCCACATCAAATAACAAAGGTCTCAACTGTTTGGAATAACCTGAGAGAGCCAACCTGGTACAAAAATACGCATTAAAGAAATTATTTCACCAATTGTATGTACATCAATATATAAATGGGTCCTATTAGTGAGTTATACATAAGATTATTCCTTGTTAAATTCATTCACCACACAAAGAACAGCTGGAATCACTAAAATAACCAGGCTTATAAGAAAAAACCTGGGGGAATTTCCTGGCGGTCCAGTGATTAAGACTCCGAGCTTCCACTGCAGGGGACACAGGTTCGATCCCTATTTGGGGAACAAAGATCCCGCATGCTGTGCCTCATGGCACGGCCAAAAAAAAACAAAAACAAAAGAAAAAACTGGGGTTAGGTATAACCACTCAGAACGTTCAGAATTTCGTAATACATATACGCACACCCACATATATATATACGTATACATATATATATACACACACATACTGCAGGATTGCTGGGCCCTGCTGAGGTAGCACTGTGCAGATCTAGGGTGGCAGGGGACCAGGCGGAGCCCTGGAAAATGGGCTTACCCAAAAATGGGTTTTGCCAGGTGATTATGAAAGTGGGAGAAAGGGCCACATTTCAGAAAGAAGAGGATTGAAGACATAAGGGTGGCAGTGAACGCTGAAAAGAAAGTAGGGCTGACGATCCTGTGGGGATGAAGTATTTCTGAAGACCAGGAGCGAAAGGATTAGCTGCAATGAGGACCGATAGTGATCAGGGTGGGTGCTGGATGTCGGGTGTCGGAATAACCAGGTATCACTTTGGGAACGGGCAGATGACAGAATGCTTCACGGCACTCTTTGCAAGATAAAAACTGGAAAGTGACTTAAATGTCCATCAAGAGGGCCAAGCTGAATACATAAGATGGTGTCTTTCATATAAGTGAAGAAGGAGCTGGACCTGCAGGCATTGGTATGAAGAGATGTCTAAGACATAACAGCAAATACAAAGGCGTAATACATAACCATGTGTATAATAATCCCATTCACAAACGTAAGTTTTAGTTATACACTCACACGCACAAAACTTTTCTAGAAGAATGTAGAAAAAAACAGTAATCACTTTATACTAACGGGAATTTTACTCTTCATTTTATTCCTAATTAAACTTTTTTTTTTTTTTTTTTTACTTTCTACATTTATAACTCTAAGTTTTTAGCACTAAAGATTTTTGATGTAGTCTATTACCCATGAGATGCTACACATTGAGAGAAAGTAGTTATTTTTCTTTGGCTTCACACAGGATCTCATATTGCAAACTGAATTAAAATCCCACAAAAAGCCCCATTGCTTTGCATTCCGGGCTCCCTGAAGCAAATCCTTAGAGCGGGACCGGCTCTGCCATGGGCACAGGGATTAGAGTTAGTGGAGGCTCTTCCTTCTCCCTGTCTGTCTCTACACTGAGTGGACATTGAGACCCAACTGGTTATCAGCACAGACTCCAGCTCAGAGAGTGAGATCCTCCCACTTACCTACAATTCCATACACACAAGTACTCAAAAGAGATCCAAAGGCAGTCCCTCCACCTCTTCCCAATCTTTCAATTTCCAAATCAAGAACTGTCTTTTAGTTGCTGCTGGGCTTGAAAGTTCCTAATTCAAAAATGCGTGTAGTTCTACTCGGTTCAGCTTCTGTGGCCACAGTAAGTGGAGGTTTTCATATGTGCAATTTGTTTGACTCTGAGATGAATAGAGGTCTTGTCCAGCGTGTATAAAGCCATCTCTGTCTACGGGCATTGTATACTAATAGCATCGCACACTGGGGGACAGAGGGCCCCACAGCCATCCCTTTGGAGTCGTCCTGCAGTTAGTTATTTCACGTTTGTCTTCTCTGGGGGAAAATAAAATACGGTCTTCAGCAATGGAGATATTTGTCAAATTATAACTATGGAACAGATTCATTGGCTCCTTAACTATCAATTAATTAAATGATTTTCAATTCTCTTGTTGTGATAAAAGTCATTTGGCTAATACCATCATCCTTCCTGATTCTAAGAAATGACTCATAAAAACGAAGCTAATTCTTAGGTTTAAACCTGCTCACAAAGAGCAGATTGATTTACCCAACTGGATACTGAATTAGGCACAGATTAAGCAGCTTGTTATATAGTAGAGGCATTACCACAGGAAAGAATGGTTTATTTAGAATGGTGAGATAAAACACACACCAACTTTAAGAACTTAGAAAATAACTCCTTTGACTATGTAGCTCTGAAAAGGAGAAAGGTAGTTCTTTATGTGCTGATAAAGAAAAATCCAAAATAAGTAGAAAAAAAGCAATATGCAGCATTTCCCACTTAAAAAGGGAGGTGAGAGGGACTGGTGTGGAAGTATATAAGAAACTGATAGCAGGTGCATCTGGTTCAGAAGATTAAAGGCCTGGGGCAGAAGGAAGAATTGCTTTGTACTGTAAAAGTTTTTATACTGTTAGACTGTTGAATTTTTAATGTGCTATATACAATTTTTATTGAGGTCAAATTCACATAACATAGAATTAACCATTTTAAAGTTAACAGTTCAGTGCATTCAGTGCACTCACAATATTGTACAAGCAGAACCTCAATCAAGTTCCAAGATATTCCCATCACCCCAAAATAGAACCCATTACCTACTAAGCAGTTAATCTCCACTCTCACTCCAACCGGCCCCTGGCAAGCAGAAATTGGCTTTCTGTCTCTATGGTTTTACCTATTCTGGGAACTTCATACAAAAAGGAATAATACAATATGTGACCCTTTGTGTCTGGGTTCTTTTGCACTTCATTATTAAAAACTAAAATTTAAGTAAAATATTTCCTGAAAAAATTCCATTCAAGTCATTCACTCCGTTTTTCAAAAATATTTAAATGCCTAATATATGTAAATCCATTATATCATGTCCCATAAACGACAGAACAATGAAATTAGCCATGAAAAGATTATTCAGCTAATTATGTTCCACTTCAAAGGGCAAAAAGTTATCAGCCTACTGAAGAAAAGTTTGAACACCTACCTTATGCAGAATATCCTGCAAAGTATCATGAGTAATTTAGAAGAAAGAGAAGGTTAGATTCAAAGCTGGAAGGGAACAGAGGTTTCATTCACTTATAGGTTAAAAAGTCAAGGCCCAGACCCACAAAGTTCCCCAGCGTCACACCGCAGTTCTGAGTGCCCTGGTTTCCGTTGATATCCTCTCCACTCTCACAGCCAACGCCTTCACAGGGTTTGTTATTGAACAAAGGAGAGTAAGGCAGAATAGCACATGTGGGCAGAAAACTGTGAGGGTGGAGACCTGAGGTTTCAGCTCTGACACATAAAGAGCTCTCACTCCCATCCTCACACGAAAGGGCTGGACAAACCCACAATCAGAAACTTCTTGGACCCGTCAGAAAACTGAGGGCACAAGGTAAACCAATCCCCTGAAATCTGGAGGGGTCACAGAGTCATAGCCAAGATCTGTTCACCAGAAGGAGAATCCTCTAGGCCCTAACAGATAGGATCACCTACGTGGTAATTTTCATGAATTGCTAGAGGTTGAGTATGAACTAGACTGAGTGAGAAAGAAACTACTAGGGGCCACAGTCTTGAGGAGGCCCCCATGCTTTGGTGGGTTGGACCTCTAGGAATCCCACCAGGTTCTCACAGTGAAGAACCAAGAAAATTCACTCCTGGTTCTAGCTTGGAGAGGGGAAGAGTAACCAATTGAAATATGCCCAGGACGGTCTACATAACACAGGCCCATTCTGCAGCCCTCACCTGACCTGAAGAACAGCAATGACCCCACTCCAGTCCTGTCTGTCTCACCCAAGGAGGAGCAAAATAGCTAGGAAACTCTTGTGAAGAACACAGCCCAGGTACACTGTCCTGCTGAAGGACTGAGGCTTAATGTTGAGAGTATAGAATGCTCCCCTGCCTCTCAGCTTACAGCCCCATTAACAGGGCACCAGTACGGTAACAGTGAATTACAGGTGAGAGGGCTGCAGGAAACGGACACTCTCTAATGATGAGTTCTTAAGAAAGTTCTTAGGAAACCCCAAAGACGTCAGGGAAGACAACAAAGTTCACAAGAGGAATTTGAAGCCTCTGGCACCTACAGCTACAGCACACATTAAACACAGCTCAGCTCCTACCAACATTAACATAAAACCTCACCCTAAAGGCTCTCTACCTCAGTTCCTACTAACAAATACATCATGCTCAGCTATCAACAAAAAACCCACAAAGCATACCATATGCAAGAGAAATTGCAATCTGAAGAGACAGAGCAAGCATCAAGCCCAGACCCAGACATGACACAGATACTGGAATTATCACACAGGGGATTAAAATAGCTATGGTTAATACAGTAAGGGTTCTTTTGGGCAGCGTAGACAAAACGCAAAGCCAATGGGTTATGTGGACTGAAAAAAAAATGCACAACCTAAAAGTTGAGAATTATGTTTTATTTGGAAGATTTTCTGAGGACTTAAGCCTGGGAGACAGCCTCTCAGATCGCTCTGAGGGACCGCTCTGAAGAGGTAAGGGAGGAACCAGGATTCATAGGAGTTTTGCAACAAAAACCGGGTCTTCAGAACATTAAAAGATTACAGTTAATTAAAGAAAAAACAGACATCTCAAGTTAATGAATTTAGCGCTTTTCTATGTATGGGAAGATGTAAGAGTCTGGACTCACTGAAACCATTCCTTTGATGTGCACCTCAGCTATCCAGGGCCAGTGTCCTACTTTTCTCCACCCTGAATCCCCTCAGGGTGCACAGCTGGCGGCGGCTGCAGAGGCTGACGGCTTGATGGTCACAACATCCTTTGTTTACTGATGTGGCAGGTGACATTCTTCATCCACAGTTATGTAAACATAAAGATGGAGTTTTTTTTAAAGACTCAAAGGAAATGCTAGAAAACAAAATATTGTAAAGAATGAAGAATGCCTTAGTTGGGCTCATCAACAGAGTAAGCACAGCGAAGAGAAAAGTCAGTGAGATTGAAGATGGGTAAAAGAAAGTTCCCTTTCAACTAAAATGCAAACCGAAAAGAATGAAAGAAAGAGAGAGAGAGAGAGAGAGAGAGAGAGAAAGGAAGGAAGGAAGAAAGGGAGGAAGGGAGGGAGGGAGGGAGGAAGGAAGAAAGGAAGGAAGGAAGGAAGAGAACATCCAAGAACTGTAGGAAATTTCAAATTTCAACAGTAGGAAAGTTCCCAAACTAAAATGCAAACAGAAATAAATAAATAAATAGATAAATAAATAAAGAACATTCAAGAACTGTAGGAAAATTTCAATATACATACTGACATATGCATATGTCAGTATATGACATATACATAATTAGAACACCAGAAAAAGAAAAAAGAGGAAAATATTTGAAGCAAGCATGGCCGAGAATTTTCCACAATCAATTACAGACACAAAACCACAGATTCAGGAAGCTCAGAGAACATCAAATAGGAGAAATACCGAAATATGTACTCCTAGGCATACCATACTCAGTTGCACAAATCAAATACCAAATGAAAATCTTGAAAGAAACCAGAAATGAAGGAGAAAAAACACTGTACCTATAGAGGAGCAGGTATAAGAAAGTAGATCTGACTTCTCTACAGAAGCCATACAAGCAAGAAAGTGGAGTGAACTATTTAAAATGTTGAAAGAAAGCCACTACCAAACTAAAATTCTATTTCCAGGAAAACTATCCCTCAAAAGTGAAGGAAAAATAAATACTTCTTCAGACAAGCAAAAACTGAGGGAATCTACCACAAAAAAAATGTAAAGTTCTTTAGAGAGAAAGAAAATAAGTCAGAAACACAGATCAACATAAACACAGGGAAAGAGTTAGAGAGAAAATAAATGAAGGTAAAATATAATGTTTCATTTTTTAATTTTCTTAATTGATCTAAAAGAAAATTATTTAAAGCAGGAATAGCAACAGCACATTGGGTGACTACAGAATATGGACAAGGGAAAAGAATGACAGTGAAGTCATAAGGGCAGGGAGAGAAGAATCAGGAATACTTGCTATAAGGCACCTTTCCTACATAGCAAGTGGTATAGTGTTATCTGAAAGTGGACTTTTAGTTTAGTAAAATATGTATATTGAATACATACATATATATATGCTATATATATATATATATATAGCAAACTCTAGGACAACCACTGAAAAAGGTTAAAAATAAGTATAACTGATATGCCAATAGAGGAGATAAAATAGAATGATATAAAATACTCAGAACCAGAGAAGTCAGAAAAAGGGGGAGAAAAAAACAAAGAACAGATGTCATGAATAGAAAACAATTTCAACTATGGTAGGTATTAATCCAACTATATCAATAATCACTTTAAGTGTGAACGGTCTAACTGTACCAGTTAAAAGTCAGAGATTTTCAGAGTGGATAAAATAGCAAGACTCAACTAAATGTTGTCTAAAGAAACCCACTTTAAATAAAAAGACTCCGGTTAAAAATAAAGGAATGGAAAAAGACATAACATGTTAATGATAAAGAAAAGAAAGCTGGAGTAGCTATGTTAATTTCAAACAAAGCAGACTTCAGACCAAGGAAAATCATCAGGGATAAAGAAGGACACTACGTAACAATAAAGGAGTCAATTCTCCAAGAAGACATAAAAATACTAAACGTGTATGTACCTAACAACATAGTGGGAACATACAGACGCAAAAACTGACAGACCTGCAAGGAGAAATAGACAAACCCACTATTATGGTTAAGAGGCTTCCCCACTCCTTTCAGCAATGACAGATTCAGCAAGAAATGCAGTTAGTACACAGCTGACCTGAACAGCACTAAACAATCAACTTGATTTATTTGACACATAGAATATTCCATCCAACAACAGCAGAATACACATTCTTCTAGTTCATATGGAGCACTTCAGGCCATAAAACACATTTTAACAAATTAACAAAAACAACAAAAATCATACCGAGTATGCTTTCACATCACAATGGAATTAAATTGGGAGTCAATAACAGAAAGATAGCTGGAAAATCCCCAACTATCTGGAGATTAAACAGCACACTTCTAAATAACACATGGACCAAAGAAGAAGTCTCAAGAGAAACTAACAATATTTTGAACTGAATGAAAATTAAAATATAACTTATCAAGATGAGCAGAATGTAGCAAACACAGTGCCGACAGGGAAATTTATAGCATTAAATGCCTATACGCCAGAATAAGAAAGATCTAAAACCAATAATCAAAGCTTCCTCTTTAGAAAACTAGAGTAAAGAGAGCAACTTAGGCCTAAAACAAGCAGAAGAAAAGACATAAAAACTGGAGCAAAAATCAATGAAATCATAAACAGAACAAAACAGAGAAAAGCAACAAAACCAAGAGCTGATTCTTTGAAAGATCAATAAAATTGATAAACATCTAGCTAGGCTAAAATTGTGATGGTTAAGATGGTACATAAAACATAAGGAGTGTGAGCTTTCAATAAGAAATGCATGTAGGACTAACCTCAGCCCATAGCCTGTATCTGCTGTGTCTACCAGCAATGCAGTAGTTTAGGGCATTTTCACTGAAAATTTAAAGCAAAACAACAATCAAAAGAGAAAAATAAGGAAAGGAAGAAATGTGGCATTATTTCATTTAGACTGTTGTCAACAGAAACAGCTGAAAAGCTAGAGAAAATAACAGCCTTGATGGGTCTAATACTTTCCATTTTTGTGGACCAGAAGGGCGGTATTGTATCCAACCGGGACGTGCTTCCCAGATGGAATTTGAGTTCATTTAGAGGCAGTATTTGTCCGAGTTCCCAGACCCCTCACCACTTCCTCACATCTCATACCTGGCTGCCTCCGTCCCTGTGGAACTCTGAAGACTTATTTGTGACTCTGCCTTTTGGATAGAGCTTAAAGGCTTTTCTTCAGGTTTTCTCACTGGCGATTTATGAAATCCTCAGAGGAGCCCCGAAAAAGAAGTAGCCCTAGTACTAGTCTCACTTTTTAGATGGATAAAATGGGACCATTTACAGAGAGGTTAAAGGTCTTCAGTCTCATAATTTTTTTCACTTAATGATATATTTTAAACATTTTCCCATGACCATAATCTCTAAAAATCTTACCAAATAAGAGCGGGATATTCACTTATCCATATTTAGATGTTTGCCATTTGGGGCTATTATTAAAAACACACAAAGAAACAAATGAAGAGCATTTGGGCCTAAAGCACTTCTTTTTCTCCAGATTTAGTATCATTCCCTTGAGCAAAATTCTCCAAAGTGCAACTGTCTGAAGTAATCATGCGGTTACAAATAAAAATCATGCATTTATCCTTCAGTCATCCCTTCCCCCAGATTAGACCTAGAAATTCATTCTTCCTGCTGAGGCAACATGATTTATATTTAAACGCTCCCCGCTCCGCAGCAGAGCCCACTTCATCATATTAGCAAATGTTCCCTGTAGCTTAACTTATCTTCGGATTGTTTTTCAATTAAAAAAAAATTTAACCCAGAAATTTTTTATCTTACAACCCAAGGTATTTATTATCACATAATGGTAGTTACACTGTAACTAGACCGGTTTCTAGATAAGCAGTGTGGTATAAAGTACATAGGGTCCATAGAAGGAAAGATCCACATACAATTTAAGCTAAAATGATACAAACTATATTTGCAGCTTCTAGATGATTATTTTTATTAGCAGTTCATCTAAGGGTTTTTGTCACGTGGGGTCAGTTTATAAATGTCAGTGGTTTTAAAAACTACCATATGGTAATGTTTCAGAAAAAAGAGAAAACTTTTAAACCTTCAGGCAGCATCTTAATGTCCCCTATTTATTTATGTTTTTAACGTACTGAATTGCGATAAAAGTTTTAGCACACTGAAGCTGGGTGTAAAAGGCCCTGTGCTGGGAATTCAAAACTGAGTGATAGGCCTGGCCTGCCATTTAGCGAGGAGAGTGTGACAAATAAATGGGGAAGCCTGAATCTCAGAAGGCAGAAGCATGGAGAGCAGTGCTTCCCTCAGGGATGTTTTACTCCCAGAGGCCCCACCATGAATCATGCCAAACACTAAAGAGTACCCTCATTTCAGGTTAAATATGATTTTCTATATGACTGTGTCTTAACTCTCAGCTGACTAAATGACAGTTATATTTTGTTGACATAACACGACACGGGTATTACCACCAATTTTGGCTTTTCAGGTTTTGGGTTTCTTTTCTTTTCTTGTTTTTTTTTTTAATACTTTGGAGCTAATACTTGTTTCCAGGATTTTAAAATACTCAGTTTTGCAAAGCTCGCAGGCCCTAGGCACCGTGCCTGCTGTGATCGGCAGTAAAAGGACGCTGACTCAACTCCGTGTCATCCACAAAATGCCAGGGCAGTTCAGGGACAGGATGAGGGCCAAAGGGGCCGCGCAGAGCTCCCGGGAACCGGCAGGAAGAGAAGCAGCTGGTGAGCCAGGATGGCCACAGGAGAAGGCAGAGTGCCGAGTCAGGAAAGCAGAGGTGAGCCTGGGATGCAGGGAAAGGCAGGTGATGTGGAGCGTGGAGGCAGAGGTATCCTGGGACGCCCTGGACCATGGCAGTGTGTCCAGTGACGGCAGGGAATACAGCCAGCCAAGGACGGCAGGCCAGAGAATGGAAAGGGCTGGCGAAAGAAACACATCTCAAAGGTGCAGGGAAAAAAAGCTGGCAGCTCTGAAAGCGGGGATGCAAACAAGGCAGGCACCGTTGCCGGGAATGAGGACGACAGCTTTCCGGAGGTCAGCTAGAGAAGGATGCCTGGGTGGGCGGCTGACCAGCTGGAGAAAACACTCTAGAACATCTTAGGCGAGATGTGTGGACTCAGGCCAGGCACGGGTGGCAAGATTCACCAAGAGGGGACATGTGTGGGAGAGGATTCTCTCAACCAGTCTCCATTGGGCATCTAGTGGTGGAGGACTGCTGGATGCACTTGACCTGACCCTCGACAGCGGGTAGCCAGAAGCCGATGTCCCAGGGCAAGCCAGGTGGACACTGTGAGCCACGGGGGACTCGGGAGAGAAAACCAGGAGGGCTTGCGGCTATTAACCCGAGGCCGGAAGTTGACAGTCAAGGAAGATTTCAATGATCAAGGAGCTTTGTAAAGAAAAATGTTCATCTAAGGCGAGCCCCTCCTTTTACACATTAAACATAAAAGTCCACGGACTTGCATCTGAATTGGTACTGAATGGACTCAGTGGAACGCTTGAATCTGAATAGCGAAGGCTGAAGAGGATGGGCCGAGCTGGGCAGGAATCTCAAGCATCCAGGACTAAACTCAAGACAGAACCGTCCAGTGACAGTAAACTCGACACAAGCCAGGCCCAGACCGACCGGCTCCTGGCTGGCCCACCAGTGCCAAGTCCCCGGGTGGCCAGGTTCTAGAAGGGGGCAGGGCTAGGCTGGTCACAAGGTCTGTCAGCTGAAAAAGAAACTCACCCCTCCAAGTCCCTTCGGACCATCAGTCCAAGGAAATATCAGGAGAGCCGCATCGGTAATTTTAAATGTTCTGGTATCCACATTAAAAAAAAAAAAAAAATGTAAAAATAAGCAAAGGAAATTCATTCTAGTAATATATTTAACTCAATACAGCCAAACTAAAATCATTTCAACATGTAATCAACTTCAACGTTATTAATGAGACATCTTGCATTCTGTTTTTCACACTAGATCTTGGAAGCCAGATGCTTTCTACACTCAGGGCACAGTTCACGTGGGACTGGCCACAGTTCAAGGGCTCAGCAGCCCCACGGGGCCAGTGGCTGCTGCCTGGACAGCCCGGGCCTCCACCCGCACTCCCCGCTGCCTGCCCGCCTTTGGTTTGCTCCTGCTGTACCAGGAAGAGGTCCCCAAAGAGAGGCCTTATCTGTCAGGCCCCAGGACACAGCCCAAGGCCTCCAACCAGCGGCCCCCGCGGGCAGTCGAGCTGGTCCTCCTGGACAAAGGCTGGACCAGCTGCATGTGGCTGGGGACAGGGAGAAAACAAGGTCACTATCAAGGAAGCATGGCTTCAGGCCAAAGGAAAAGAATCCTAGGAGTGATTAAAGTATTAACAGATAAGAACTGTTCCCGGCCACTCTGCTATAGGAAGGGTACATTCATTGAAGGACAAACTGAAAACATTTCCTTCAGAGACTTATTCACGTTTGCACATTCCACAGCCCAGGACCTGGCTTAGCGTGAGGGCTCAATAAATATTTATTGAGCATATTAAAAAGCATGCACCTTACGTTGGAGCTATTTCACAAATAGGAGAAATGGAGAGCGAGCGGTGTTGCTACGTGGAAATTCCTATGTGTCCCAAGTGGTTGTTTTTAGTGAAACTGGATTTTATAAAATTACAAAAGTTTACGAGATTGATACCTGTCCGTCCTGTTGATTACTGAACGGCACACCCTATCTTGTTCTAGAAACGCCTCACCAGTCCGTCCCCCCCAACCCCGCCCATGGCTCACCCTCACTGTCTATTCCTTAATCTGCCTTTCAACCCCCAGGACCAAAACCATGTTGCCAAGTGAATGAATGAACAAAAAGAAAGAAGGAATGACGATATTGTTTCTGGACTCGAACGTCTTTGAAGGAAAAAGACGCCTACTAAGTTCAACAAATATGTACTGGGCACCTACCGTGTCCCAGGCACCGTGTGCCAGGTGTTAGAGGGATACAGAAATGAACAAGACTGGACTGATTTCCTGACCCTCATTGCACCCCAAACCACAAATATCCACGGGAGATTCAGGTGTGCTTGCACTACCCTGGCGAGACACTAAGAACATTTAAGCCACGTGCACGGTGGTCTGGACCTCATCCCATAAGGATTTTTGCCTTTCAGAGAAGATCAAGTGAGAGCAGCAAAGACATTGTACTAAATCACAGTCTAGCCACGCACCACACCGGAAGCCCTGTCCCGTCCCGTCCACTCGGAGACGCTCTCCCTGCTCCCGTGGTCTCTCACGTTCCCAGCTTCTCTTACTCCCCGGAGCTGCCGTCCAGCCCAGTGCAATGAGACAGAAACAGAGGCAGCCGTGGTGCTTTTGGAAAGGGTGGTTTCCATGATAAAGAAAGACAAATGGATCTGACACCAACTGCCCCACCTCTCCGGCTACCTAAACACGGATGTGAGTGCAGCCTGGAGAGCCACCTGGCCCCGGGGTCCAGGGCAAGATGGTGCAGACACAGGAGACCCTGGGTTGTCAGAGCAGCTGAACCAAGGCCAGCCACCAGCCCCTTCCGTGCCTTGTCACCGAGGACACAGGGAGTGTTGTATTGCTGGCCAGACATTCAGTAACATACAAGGACATACGCACATGTACTGCGTGGCACTGGGAGATGTGTGTTATGGGCTGAACTGTGTCCCCAAAAGATATGCTGAACTCCTAGGTCCCAGCGTCTGGGAACATGACCTTATCAGGGTCTCTGAAGATGATCAGCAGAGTGGGTTCACCCCCAATATGACTGGTGATGAGCCAGTTTGCCTATCTTAGTCCATCCAGACTTCCCTAACAAAAATTCCACAGACTGGGTGGCTTCTAAACAACAAACATCTATTCCTCACAGTTCTGGAGGCTGGGAGTCCAAGAACGAGGTGCCAGCAGATCTGGGGTCTGGTGAGACCCATTTCTAGTTCACAGACAGCAGTCTTCACCACATCCTGCCACAGAGAAGGGCGAGGGAGCTCTCTGGGGTCTATTTTATCAATACAAGGGCACTAATCCCGTTCATGGGGGCCCCACCCTCACCACCTCATCTAAACCTATCACCTTGCAAAGTCCCCATCTCCTAGCAACATCCCACTGAGGGTCAGGTTTCAACATACGAATTTGGGGGGGCACACAAAGCCTGGGTCTATAGCATCATACGTCTGCCTGAGGACAAGAGGGAAGTTAGGAAGGTCTCAATGAGCGAGACTGGGAGAAGCGGGGAGAATAAACACGGAAGCAGAGGCAATTTCTTAGGGTCCCACGAGTTGAGGGACTAAAGATCCCGTTTTTCTTCTTCTCATACATCCAGCCCACCCACCGCTCTACCTCCCACTATCTCAGGCTAATGCTTCATCAAGACATAAAGAAGAAAGAAGAAGAAGCAACTGCGATCTCAGCAGGGACAGCCAGCTCTGTCTGGTCCACACCAGCACTGGTGCTGCCTCACCCCTGCCAAGCGATTAGGAAGAAATATACAGTTTCCACCAACAAATTCGGCTCCCGAGGCGCCAGCTCTGAAAGCCATCGGGAAGCTTTTTGTATTCCATTGTCCTAGGACTGCTATGAGCCATGCATGTGGTACCAAAAAGTACCGTGTGGCAATCAGGGTGTCAGGAAAAATCAATTTATGGGACTGTTTGTTTCTTTATGTTCTTAATGTCATAACCAACAGCCAGCCCCCCAGGGTGTCTGCAAGCCTTCCCACTTCCCAGAGCAAAGCTGCTCTGGGAACACACAGCCTACAGGATGCTCTAGAATGCAAACTGGCCTCATGCACCAAAGCAGAGGGGAAGGCACTCAAAAAATAGACTCCTCGGGGACAGAGAACACGCCCACCACTATGGATTATCTTACATGCCCTGTAGGTACAGAACCTCTAACAGCTCCGTTCTTCCATGTGACTCGAGGGTCCCCACCACGTTCACCTGGCAAACCCTCCAGGAACCCTGACCACCTCTTTACCTAGAGCACCTCTGTCTCCCATTAGAAAGATCCAGACTCGTGAGGCTGATGGAGCCTCATCCTCAGCCCCGGGTCCCCGACATCCTCATGAACGCATCCTGCAGTGTCCTGCTCTGTGGCCTGACCTCCCCAAAGAGAAAGCATCTCTCGATTTGCTCAGATCTTGCTGGAGAACAGAATGTGAACCCTGATCCCATCTCCTTGTCGATAACCTGCCTCAGCTTCCCTTTTGAACCAGGTTTCTCTATCTTGGTTTCAATCACAGAGCAAAAATTCATTTAGAGAGAGCACGATAGGCACTGAGGGAATGCAAACATGAAGAAGTTCCTACCCTCGTAGAGCTTATAATTTAGTAAAAGAAATGATAGGAGGGAAAAACAAAAGACAAGACAAAAATTCAGTGATGAACAAAGCCAACCATTAAAAAGTAGAGTTCAAAAAAAAAAAAAAAAAAAAAAAGAAATGATAAAGTTACAGCAAAATTAGATTAGATTAGAGAGGTTTAAGTGCAATTACAGCTTCTGAAAAAATGTTGCTGTGGAAACACCTGGTAGAGAAGAGGCTCCCAGCTCACGGGAGAAAGAGGAGGCTGGGGCCTGGAAGGACAGGGGCCTGGCTGGAGTCCCAGGTCTGCCATTCCGTCCTCTCTGCTCCGCGCCTGCATTTTCTCATCTGCAAGACGCCAGTGCTGGCGGAGTTGGCCTCCACGGCCCCCACGTCGATGATCCCACAGCTTTAAGAAAAAGGCAACATGTGTGTGAAGCCTGGAAGGATCATTAGGAATTTGGCACGTGGAGGTGGTGGGAGAATGTTCCAGGGCCTACGTGTGGAAGCTGCGGACAGATCAGCCTGGAAAGATGGGCTGGAACCAAGTGGGAAGAATCTCGGAAGCTCGATCCAGGGGCACATGCGTGACTTAACAAACAACGGTGTCTCAGCAGGAAAGTGACAAGAGGTCAGTGGTGAGCCTGGAGGCGGACACCACTGGGAACCACAAAAATCGTCCCGGGAAAGTGAAACAGTATCTGAATGATTCTGGCCTCAGAACACCTACTGAAGAGATTGTCCTACCTTGAGGTCAAAGAGGCCCCTAATGCAGAGGTCTGCGCACTTTCCACCCATGAGCCGGGGGAGAAAGCAGCCGCTGTGCCCAGGAGGCTGCCCTTCCTGTAGGGTGTGTGGGCAAGCCTCCCCGCAGAGGGGGCCGCAAGGGGTGACCAGCGGGGCTGTTCTGGAACGTGGGAGCGCCTGCAGACCTGCCAGCTACAGAGGACAAGCAGGGAGGGCATGCACACACCACCTGCCGCCGGCCAGGTAGCACGTCCCAGATGCAGAGACAGACCGTCAAGGAACGGCCCCCTGGCTACCTGCGCGGCTAGCGGGTCAGCGGGAGTCCGAAAGGCACTCTCTTCTCCTTCGATGCAGACTGCACAGCTCACCTCCCTCCAAACCACCCTGAAACGCTGCCACCTCAACGTCAAACATGCCCTGTTTCAAAGGACTGTTTGAAAACTGACCCTTTGGAGGCCAAAACATGTCCCAGGTCAACCATACCATCGGGTTCCATCTTCCGGGTCTGGAACCCTCTGCCCCACCGGCTCCGCCCGGGTTCTTGCCTGCGGGGTGGAGCCGGCAGGAGCAGGGGTGACCCCCGTCTCACTGCCGTTCTTCGCTGGGGCTCATTTCCAGCTCCGAGCGTCCCCACTGCAGGCCCGGCTGCCACCACCTGGGGAATCACAGCAGCCTTGCTCAGGTGACCCCGCAGACAGGGCGTGGTGACGCTGGGCTGTAAAAACCACCACGGCTGCTGCTGGGCTTCCTCTCATCTTCCCTGAAGCCTCTCTCCCCTACCGAGGAAACCGGGGGCGGGAAGGGAAAAGGAGGGAAGACTTCTAGGACAGAGGCTCCGACACCAAAGAACGAAAGTCCCCCGCACTGCTGGGATGGCCCAGAAGATTCCAGAAGTGAAAGCAGCGGCGTTGCACCCAGGAGCTTGGTTTGAACAGGGTTCAGAGAGAGCCGGGCCACCCTCCAGCAGGACAGGGCCTCAGCCCCACTGGGCCGGCCCGAAATTCCCTTCCCACCCCGGGCAGTTTCTTGCTGTTCCCAGCCCCAGAATTTGACCCTGACCTTCTCATTCGCCTGGTTAACCGGGACTCATCCTTCAGGTCCTAGCCAGCACCAATGGCTCCAGCGGGCAGACTGCTCACCATGCCCCACTGCACGGTGCACACCGACACCAGCGCTAGAACAATCTGTGACTGGCTACCTTCCGCCCCCCAGACCGTAGCCGCCTCAAGGTCACGGAAGATATCCTTTTCCACAGGACTCTGAGTTCCGTGCCAGCTTCAACATGTACCACGTACCTGGCCTCGGACGCCACACCTTCTCCTTGTCCCTCTCACCTCGGTAGGTTGGGGACAGTAGAGATGCCTGTCCTACGGGCCAAGTGAGAACTGGGTCCGAGCACACAGAGCACTTCCTATCAGCACCTGGTGATGGAAAACACTAAATGAACACCTACTGTTCCAAACTCCAGAGCCAAACTCCAGGAGACTATAACATGTTGGTTGACATGCTTCTTCATGCTCCCCAGGAACTTATTTTTTCTCTGTAACACTGCATCCAGCTTGTCTACTTGCTTCTTGGTGAAAGCCCTACTCTGCGTCTATCTATAGGCCATTCAGGAAACACAATCCGATTCAGGCTTTAGATTCCAGGAAAGAAGGAAGATGCAGACTCTCATCACCAAGGAGCCACCCTCTTCAAAGCCCATCTCTCAAATTATCATCTTTGAGAAAAGCCATTGTTCTGAAAGCAGAAATATATATAATGTTTTTTCTTGCAAAATTCTTTAAAAATGGTTGCATTGGCAATATTGATGCTCCTGGAAAAGACCTTTAAAGCAGCACATTTTTATATCTGGATCTTGGAAATCATTTAGACCAACACCTCAGTTTCACAGTTGAAGGAACTGGGGCCACACAGGGAGGTTAAAACACTTGCTCAAGGTCACAGAGCTGGGTCAGAAAGTTGTACAAGCTCTGCCTTTCAGCACGAATCCCCAGCAGGTATGTGAACAGTTGCTTCCATTTAATTTCTTCATCTAATTAAGAAAAGGTATTCATGTGTGTCAGTAATGCAGAAACAAAGGAGAGAGGAGGCCGGTTCCAGAAACGATTGCCTCACATGACTTTTCCAGTCTTAAAGGAAAGAACCTTCAACTTAGTTCTCGGGTCTCCAAGGTAGGAAACTACCCAAGGGAATACGGAGAGGGTCCATCTTCCGTAGAAGCATTCCATTCTACCCACAGCCTCATGGCTGCCTCTGATCTTCCACACCCGCGGGATCCAGGGGAGGTCCTTATTGGCCAGATGCCCTGGAAGAGTCTGAGGGGCTCCAGACCACCAGACCCCAGGGCAGCTGACACGTCTCCATCCTCCCAGTTCTAGGGTGGAACAGGAGAAAGAACACCAGACCGTCGGGAGAGCTGACGCCAGGCCCAGGCCAGCCATGGCCCTCTGTGTCACTGGGGCCCCTGACCTCCCCCCTCCAGCCCACAGTGCCCTCAGTCACAGTGGGCCAGCTGGCCTGGTGATCTGTGCTGACCAGCGAGCTCTGTGATGTTCAGTCTGCGGGGACAGACTTCCCCTGTCTCTACACCAGAGAGAAAGGCTCTCAAGAAGGAGGAGAAATGTGCACAAAAGAAGGCAGTGGGGACAAATTATGAACCACAGTGGAAAAAACAGGCAACGTGGCTCCCGGCGTCTGGCCCTGCCGCCGTCTGGCCTAGCGGCACGTTCACCCGCTAAATGCCAGCAGCTTCAACTGAAGTGTGGGCAGTCCCTTCCAAGTCCCAGACCACATCGAGCCCACAAGCCAAGCCCTGAACTCAGGTGAAGACCTGGATGCAGGGATTACACGCGATCAAAGTAAGGGCACTGGAATACGCTTCTAAAACACAGGGATTGGAAAGTGCTCTTGCAGGTTTCAGTACCGCCATCTTCACGGCCCGTGGGCGCCCATACCATCACCCGCCAGCTGCAGCTCTGCCCCTAGCCCTTGAGTTCTCCCTTCCAGCTCCTCTTCCAAGCGTCCTGACACTTGAATCAGAGCTTCTTTAAACAACCTCCCAAACCCCAGTGGTGCTGGATCTGGAAAAGGCCCCTCCCATTAAAATTAGGTCATTTGCACCTTGTTTTCTCCTGAATCCATGCCTGACCTTTGATAAGGGGCACAGGTGGAAGCCCACGCCGGGGACTAAAGGCGACACACCCCACACTGGACAGTAAGGTGTGGTCCCCATCCTTCAACCACGCCTTCACCACTCTAAACCAGGGCCCAGCTCACTCTCCAAAAGCATCAATGGCGCCCACTGCCACAGGATCAAGGCCAAAGGAGGCCTGGAATTCAGAATTTCACCATCTACCCTCATCTGACCGCTCTAGGCATAATTCCTTTGCACTCTCTAAAAAATAATAAAAGCAAAAATTAAAAAGGTGCTGGAAAACTGAAGAAGACCAGGTCCCGAGTCTCAGTACCAGGAAAGGGAACACCTGGGCTGCAGGCCTGGGGGAAAGTTCGAGGGTCACACTTTGTGTTCCTTCCCCCTTCCTCCGCTGGGCAGTTCCTTCTGCCCTGGGGCCCTTCCTGTCACCTAGAACCTGCCCCTCCTTCAGGCTCTGACCCAGTACCAGGCTCCCCGGCAGCTGGGCCCCTCCTCCCCCTGCCTCTACCTCGTGGGCACGCACCGAGCTCACAGCTCTTCAGGCAGGTGTCCGCACACCGCGCTTCCCGTCTCACACTTCACTATCCGCTTCCCGTCTCACACTTCACTATCCGCACAGCTTATCTGCCAGCTGCCCCAGGCCAGATTCACTGGAATGTGTCCTTATCAGATCCCCAGGCCCGCTCCTAGAAAAAGGCTTTCCTCCCACAACAGCTCAAAGCAAGATGTGAGGTCCGTTTCTAGTTCAGGGACCAGAGCTCCCTCCCCCCGCAGGGCAGCAGGACCCCCTGGGGATACTCCCCTGGGGCTCCCTCACCCCGCCTGCCTTAGGCCTGGCACGAGGCCAGCACGGGATACTTGTCGAGCGAGATTTTTATTATTATTATAATTGTTCACTGGGAAGAGGGCAGGCAGAGAGAACTTCTGGAGTGCCCATCCAGAGGTCTGCCTATGGAGATCATTAGGGTGCACGAGGCACCCCTTCCTCCCCGCGACCCTGAGCCTCCAGGCTCGCAGGAGCGCCCGGAGCTGGGTGCCCAGGACGGTACGGGGAAGCTGGGCAGCCACCGCCGGAGGGTGGGGCGGGGAGACCCGCAGGGAACTTTCCGCGCGCCCCTGGGGAGGGGACGGCTTGGAGGAGCGAGGCGGGCGGCCGCGGGCACCGGGCGCCGGGATGTGCCCCGCGGAGGACGCGGCGCCGGCCCACTCTGGCCGGGCTGAACCTTCCCGACGGCCCCCCCCGCCCCGCGCCCCGGCGGCTCGCCCTCGCCAGACCCCGTCCACCGCGGTGGTCCGTCCCGCGGCCCCCAACCCAGGGCCGCCACCTCGTCCGCGGGACCTGCCGGAGCGCGGGGACGCGGCGCTGCAGACCCGGCGGACCGGGAGGCGGGCGGGGTCCCGAAGGGGTCGCGGCACTGGAGCCACCGAGGGGCAGGGCCAGGGTGGCGCCCCGGGCGCGGACCGGCCCCCGCCCCTGCCCGCTGCCGGCGCCCGAGGCCGGCTCGGCGCGGCCACCTCTCTCGGGCCCCTCGGCCGCGCCCGGCTCCCGCGAGGCCGACACAAAGGGGACGCGCGTCACCCACCTGGTCCCGCGCGGCAGGGGCCCCGGGGCCGCCGCTCCTGCTCGGCCACGGGCGGGGCTCCGCGCGCCGCGCCTAGGTCCGCGGTCCGGGGCCGGGTGTCCGCGCTGCGCGTCCGCCGCCCCGCCCGGAGGTGCCCTTTATTCCCGCCCGCCCTCCAGCCGGGGCGCACGGCCCGCGGGGGGAGAGTGGGCGGCGGCGCCGAGTGGCACAAAGACGCGGGGAGCACAGGCTCGGCCCGAGCGCCCCCGCCCGGCGCGCAGCGCCCCCTGCCGCCCGCCCGCCGCGCCCGCCGCCGCGCCCCGCCCCGCCCTCGGCCGCGCAGGCCCGCGGGGACACCCGGTGCCCGAGGACCACCCGGACCTCACGCCGCCAAGAGGAGCACGGGGCGCGTCGTCCGGAGGCATCCAGAAGACTGCCCCAGATGCCCATGCGCCGGGGAGAAACGATCAGCAAGACGGGAGAGAAATGGGTGACCCCAAAACACTCTTAGCCGGGTGATAGAAAGAGCACTGCCTCAGAGCAGATCGGGGCTCCCAGAACCTCGGCTTGATGCCCCGGCGTGTGGGGACCTTGAGATGAAGGCTGAGGGTCTTTCCACGCCAGCGTCACGTGAAATGTCTTTGCCTCCCACTACCTGATTGCTTGGACGGACGGAGAAGAGGAGGCAACTTGTCTGGTCCTTCCTTCTGGGGATTCCCGAGATCCAGGCACAGCAGTTTATTTCCTATTCTTGGGGTTTCTAGCTTGCTAGAGCCAAAGATCTTTGAAGGTAGAATTTTCCTGTAAGATTTCTCTTTGCCACTCCCTCTAGTAGCTGGAAGTTGCACCAGTGCTAAATTATATGTCTCAGGCATGCGTATCTGAACAAAACCTATTGGTGCCTATGAAAGAATGCCTCCTTCAATAGACAGACTCTTTTCTCCAGAAGTATGGGAAAACCCACCACCATAGCTTTCTTCAACACGAATTCTAATGCCATCACCTACGGGCCCAGTGACCTTAAGCAAGTTACTTAACTTCTCTGTGCTTTGATTTTCTTATCTGAAAAATACAGATGGTCATCGAGATCTTGGCAGGGGTTAAATAAGGCAAATATGCATAGAGCAATCTCAACATAACTGGAAAATTGTAAGGATTCCATAGTCCTTAGCTGTTATTTGTCTCATTTTCCCCCAAACTACAAGACTCTAAACTATCTTGACACTGCATCATTTGCCTTCCTCTACGACATAACCATCTTTTTAAAAATAATAATCATAACCATAATAAATCTTCTCATCTACATTGAGAAGTTATTCTGGTAAATATTTTTCCTCCCCAAATATGAATGAGCACTTCTGATGTCTTTGTCTAATTCTTTGTACAAATGTCATCTTTCAAGGAAAAGGCACAATGGGAAGAATTCCAACAATACTTGGTTACTCCAGCCTCTCACCAGAAGATGAAAATGATTCTGCATAAAGGCCTGAGCGTCACAGAAAATATATTCACCCCTTCTATACACTGGTTGTGGTACCAGGAATGTACTGGTGTGATACTGCTTATGAATGAATGATTAAATGAATGAAAGGATGACAGCAACTAGCAGGGAGGAGAATGAATGGGGCCATACTGAGATGCAGATGTTTGTATGGTTAGCAGGGGCATGGGAATGGGGGTGGGGGGAGGGCTGGCAGGAAGAGGGCTGAGGTGCAAAGCCAACTTCTTACCCAACTGAGCCACTGGGTCCTTAAGCAGTGACGTGTGTGTGTGTGTGTGTGTGTGTGTGTGACTTCATTCCCATGTTTGTTTGTTTGTCTTTGTTAACATCATTTTTGTTGGGGAGATGGGGAAGGAGGACACCATCGTTGACAATACAGTTTGCACCAGGCCATACACTGCATCTCAAATGTCGTTTTTCTCCGTGAAGTCTTCCCAATCCATCACTGCTTTCCCCATCTCCAGGAGTCTGAAGTTGTATAATAGTTTGTCTCCATGCTGATCATGGCATCTCTTAGACTTCATGCTTTGGATATTTACTCCCTGATTTTATTAGGTCGTGAGATTCTGTAGAACAGCAATGAAGTAATTTTGTATGGAATTTCCCAGAGGGCCTTGAGCATAGTAAGTGCTCAATAAATAAAGACTAGAGTCATTTGCTCTGAGCTGTGCCACTGAGCAACCTTCCTGGTTCTCTCCAATGTCTCTCAAGGTCACGTCCACCCATCACTGGTTGGTTTTCTGTCCGACTGACCCTCTGCACAGGTCACGGCTCTCAACCGTCTCACCCAGAGGTTTGTCAGGTCAAGATCACTTTAAAAAATACCCTTTGTTGCTAAGCGTTTGTGCCTGTGGGCAATGTGACTCATCATTCACTCTCTGAACAAGCCCCTTTTTGATTACCTACTAAGGGCAAGATTCTTGTGCTAGATGGTTACAGGCCAGGGAATCAGTGCCACAGTAAATAAATGGTCCAGAGGCTGGAGAAATGGAAGTCTGTTATGAAGTTCCTCCTTTACATAGAAAATTGAGCGAAGCTCAAGATTCACACTGGTGGCTTAAAATAGAACATTTTTAGACAGTGGAGTTTGTATGAATTCATAATCACACATTCTGAAAGTATAGAAAATTCACATTTCTTTAATTTTTAAAATTAACTTAAATTCAATTCCTTATTTCTAGAGTAGCAAGCAATCAAAATGTCAGTTGTTGTTCTACTTCTCTCTCCCTAGAGGCGACAGGAATCTGGGGGATTTTACAGTGCTGAGATATGGGATGTAACCTGTCATCTTCAGCCCATCACGCTGTCCATCCAGCAGTCCCTTCTCCAAGCCCTGCAGTCCCTTGCAAGCAGGCTGTGCTCAGCTTCTCTCCCAGGTACACGGGAAGCTGAGAGGTTCCCCGCCTCCCAGGGCGATGCCAAGTCTCTGCCGCTCTCAGGGCCTCTTGGGAAAGCTTTCCTTGTCCAGCCCCTGCCTCCCTTCCCACAAAGACCCCCTCTCTTTCCTTCCCAGCCTAGATGTCCCAAATAATCTCCTCCGCAGGTGGAGCATCGCATAAGGAACCCAGAGAGGCTGTCTTCGGGCAGCTCTGCCTTCTGCTGTACAAAGACCCCTGGAGCTAGAAAAAATGCAAGGCTCCGGGTATTTTCCCAGAACACGTGGAGAGAAAATGCAAAAAAAGCAAAACTACCTTACCGTCACAATAAAGTGTGTGGTCAAAACAACAAAGCATGATAGCTTAAGGAAGAAAAACAGAACTTCAGGAAAGAAAGTACAAGCGAAGGGGAAATTCATCCTTGCAATCACTTAACAACAGCACTGCTAGGGGTGAATTGTGTCCCCCAAATTCATAGGTTGAAGTTCTAACCTCCACCACCTCCTGATATGACCCTATATGGAAATAGGGTTGTTGCCGATGAAGTCGTACTGGAGAAGAGTAGGCCCTAATCCAATACAACTGGTGTCCTCATAGAAAGGGTAAATTTCGAGACAGGCACACAGGGAGGACACCATGGGAACGTGAAGGCAGAGATGAGGTGATGCCTCCACAAACTAAGCATCAGCAAAGATTCCAGCTAAACCCCAGAAGCTAGGAGAAGGCCTGGAACAGATTCTCCCTCTCAGCCCTCAGGAAGAACCCACCTTGCCGGTCCCTTAATCTCAGACTTCTAGCCTCCAAAACTGTGAGAAAATAAATTTCTCTTCTTTAAGCCACTCAGCTTATAGGATTTTGTTTCAGCAGTCCTAGCACACTAATACAAGTAGCTAGAAAGTGCCCATGTGTGACTACGATTTAGAGAATAATTTCATAACAAATATAAAAATGTCATACCAAGGTGATAAAGTACATGCTAATAAGCAAGAAGGTTACCATGTTAATCAAAAAGTAAAGATATTTTTCTGGCACCCTCTCAGAAAGTAAAAACATTTTCTGTCTTGTTCACCACTAACCCCAGCACAGTAACAAGTTCTGGGCACTTAATAAATATTTGTCTAAAGGAACAGATGAATCTTGTCTTCCAGGACTCTCTGCTACCTTGTACTTCTACATGGCTCAGAGGCAAAGGCCATAGGTTCTACACAGACATTTAGACCAGAGAGAAAATTTAATCTCATCTTTTCATTTCACACATAGAAACACTGAGGTTTAAAGTGGCCCTTGAAGGTCCCAAGATCACTGCCAGTTAGTGACATCCACGGTACTACTACTCAAGGTTCTCGGCTGATTCAGTTATTTTCACGTTTTATTATATTGCTTTTCTAGAACAATCAATAGGATATGACCCTTGTGACTTGACAGAATTTTAAAAGGCTTTTCCAGTTCTGAAGGAATGACTAAGTTATATTCAACATTAGATGGACTTAATTGTGGGCAGACATTTGATGCTCGTTAAATATCTACGTGCTCCCCCACATCTCCCAGCCCCTTGCAGGTAGGAGGGGGCATGTGGCTCATTTTGTTCACCAGACTGTGCACAGGACTGTCACTTCTGAGCTGAGGCAGAGAGAAGAACTTCAAGACCTCTAACTGGCCCGGCCTGTCCCCATCACAGTAAGCACACAGCCACCTAGTGAGACGGTTGGACCCTACGGTGAAATCAGTCTGGGTCCCTGGGTTACCTCCTGTTAGGTAATTCTTCTGGTAATTCCCAGAAGAACGTACACTTGCATGTGTTAAGCTATGGAAACCTAGTCTACACTTACTAATGCCTTCGTTCTAGACTTGCTGTCGAGTCACAGTAATTCACTGTGGGTCTTAAGGAGAGTCAATGTGCAGTACCAGCTAAGTAGAATGAGTCATCAAGTCTTAGACGTGAGAGCACGTTTGAGGCAGGCGGCCAGGAGCCAGAGAATATGGGAACCTGGAAGGAATGGAGGTATCAGAGAGGCAGAAAGGCAACACCATGAGGAAATCAGGCGAGAATCAGAACAGAGATTGTGGTGCCCGGAGCTCATTCCTCATGCGTGTGGCCACGTGGTATAATGTCTTAAAGGTTTACAATAAAGGCTGAGAGGGGAACAGGACATGGAGCTCCGCCCACTGGACAGGGTTTGGGTGAGATGTGACAGATCGATGCTGTAGTGCCTTGCACAGACCCGCCTATAGAACCTGCGTTCTTCCATCCTAACATGGAACCATGGTTCCAGGCAGCACTCACTCCCCAAGCTGCCTGGAGTGCGGGGGTGTCGACAGCTCACTTCCTGGAAATTCTCCTCTGCCAAAGGAAGCTGCCTCGCCCAGATGTCTGGAGGCAGTGCTTCCATTCATCGGTCCATTGGGAGTTAAACGCCTGCTCAGCTGCATGAATTTGGAACGTTCCTGAAGGGTCCCAGCCACGTCCCATCAGCTGAAGCTCTATCGCAACCGCCTCCCAGGGCCTCTGCTCCCCACTCCCTGCGAGAGCCATTGGGAGAGCATCCCCTGCCAGGAAACTTCCATGTCAGAGCCTGCTTCCCAGAGAGCTGACCCGGACATAGTGAACAGCGGGAAGAGCCCCAGCACAGACACAGAGGGCAGAACCGGGACACATCAGGCGGGGTCATCTGGTTGGGCGAGGCAGTGGGTTTGTCTACCAGAAATGAGGGTGGAGGGTGGGTCCTGGGCGGCCAGGATCCACGGGGCCTTGGGTACCACCTGTGGATGGACAGTTCTGGGGGACCATGGGAGTAAGAATAGAACTGGGGCTGCAAAGACCCTTTCTGGACCTAAACAGACCTGGAGACCCCTTTAGAGATTCTTGTTTCTGTTTGTTTCTAAGAACCATTTGATTTCTTTGTATTTAACTTTTATTCTGCTATGATTTTAAAGATACTTTATTTTAAGGAGATTATTCAATCTCCTTAAGTTCTCTAACCCCGGACAAGCTGGCAAACCTCTCCTAATATTTCAGACCTCAGTTCGCTGCTGTTGCCTTTGGTGTCGTTAGGTCATCAGCCTTTGTGCCTGACCCGAGCTCTCACACTTTCCTCACTCTCGTGGTGTCCATGGCTCTGGCACCATGGTTCCATGTTAGGATGGAAGAATGCAGCTTTCTCTTCCTCCGTCCCCATCTTGCATGTGCCTGAAGGTCTGTATCAACTCTCTGTCTTCCCCTTTCCTTCCTGTCCTATTTCATATCTGTGTATGAATGCTGGATACCAGGCTGTATTTCTGAGAACTTTTTCTTATCACAGGATCTCAGGGTAAGGCCACATCTCATTTCCCTGAAAGAAGATGCACATTCAGAACATCTAATCATCAAGAGAAGGCTCCACAGACTCAAGCAAACAAACAAATAACAACCAAGTAATACCTGGAGTTGCTGAGTCTGGGTATCCCGGGAGGCGGAGAGAATACCCCCCTCCCAGAGCCTGGAGCCTGGGCGAGTCCTCCCCATTGTTACCGACCGGTGGTCTCTGCCTCGTGAGGTCAGCAGGAATTGCCTACCTGGCACGCAATCAGCCAGCACCTTGGTCTTGGACTTCCAGCCTCTGGAACTGTGAGAAATAAATGTCTGTTGTTTAAGGTGTATTATTATGGCCACCTGAGCTGACTGCAACAGGTCAGGTCAGTGCAAACAACACTTGAGTAAAGTGACATTTGTGTTATGATGGAAGGAGTGACGAGGTATCCCTTGTGAAAATGCACAGCTCCTGCATCATACACACACACACATGCACACACACACATGTCTTGTAACTCCTCAGTAACAGCTTATGGGGAGGAATTCTTGGAAACTTATTACAACCCAAACTCCAGGAGAGAACTGATAGAAGTCAGTCTATTCAGACATGGAGCTAAGGGAGTTGAGGGTGAGAGATCATGATTTATAATAAGAAATACATATTTGGTCTTCATCCTCATTCCTGGTGCAGAGCTCCTAAAACCCTTGGACTTTCCTAAGTGATGCTGTTACTAGGTTCTTGGACTCTTTAATCACTAGAAATTGATTAGAGGCCAGATGAGGAATTGAGACAAGGCTTTATTCGGACTCATGCTGCAGCAGGAGGGAGTGAAAAAAAGTAACAGGTTTCCTTGTTTGCTCCCCAGAGGGGGCGAGCTGGTCCCTTAAATGGGGGGGGGAATAGATGGGTCAGGCAGGAGGGGCGGCTTGGATGGCGTGCCCACCCCTTTGGTGGTGCTGTGTGCAGGGGGCATGTGCGGTTCCCTGCTTTTGCTCCCAGCACCTCAGAAGTGGCAGTTGGGTTTTAGCCTTTTTGTATCTTGTTCATAATTTGCCCCAGCTGCACAAGTGCACAGTTACCTTTAGTCCTTGTAGTTTCTTTTTATTCCATTGCTGTAGGAGACATTTGTCCAGGTGCAAGCATTTAGGTAAGGGGGTCCCAGTTCCCAGGTCCCAGCCTATCTCAATGACATCAATACGGATGTCTTTTGCTACGCTACTGAGGGGACTTTGGGAAAGCCCCTAGGCCACCTCTGGTGGGGGGTGACTGCCAGGGCACCAACCATGTGATTAAGGGGTTAGAACTTCCAGTCCCACCCCCAGACCTCCAGAGGGGGAGTCCAATCACCAGTGGCTAATGATTTAACCAGTCATGCTACGTAATGAATCCTCCATAAAAACCCAAAGGGATGGAGTTCAGAGAGCCTCCAGGTTGGTGAACATGTGGAGACTGGGAGAGACTGGTGCCCCTGGAGAGGGCATGTAAGCTCTGGGCCCTTTCCCCATACCTGGCCCCCTGCACCTCTTCCATCAGCTGTTCCTAAGCTATATCCCTTCACAGTAAACTGGTAATCTAATAAGTAAAATGTTTCTCTGAGTTCTGTGAGCTGGTCTAGCAAATTAATCCAATCCTAGGAGGGGGTCCTTGGAACCTTCAATATAGGTGGCCAGTCAGAAGCACAGGTGACAACCTGCAGTTGTGATTGGCGTCTGTGTTGGGGGGAGGGGTGGTGAGGGGCAGTCTTGTGGGACAGAGTCCTTAGCCTGTAGAATCTGATGCTACCACCAGGTAGAGAGTGTCAGACTTGAGTTGAATTGTAGGACATCCAGCTGGTGTGGGAGAATTGCTTGGTGGTGTGGAAAAACTCACACATGGGAATTAGGAGCAGAATCAGACAAGGATGGGACTTCCCTGGTGGTCCAGTGGGTAAGACGCCACGCTCCCAATGCAGGGGGCCCGGGTTCGATCCCTGGTCAGAGAACTAGATTTTGCAGAAGTCCATGTGCCGCAATTGGAAGATCCCACGTGCCGCAAGGAAGATCCCAGAGTGCCACAGCTAAGACCCGGTGCAGCCTAAAAATAAAAGGAATGAGGCAAGGACCAGCCGAGATGGCCCCAAGTGAAAAAATAAATCACTTTTGGGCAGTTCCCCGGATCCTCCAGGAATGAGCTTGCGCAGGGAAGCTTTCTTTTCATTATTATATTTATATTTTCTAGATAATATGAATTCCCAGAGCACGGGTTGCATTCACATTCATAATCAAATATGTAAACAACTCAAAAACGAAATCCAGTGATTTTTTTTCAAATTAACTGTGGTTTTTAGAATACCATTGAATCTCTTCTCATCTTTTTGTGTGAATTGTTAAGAACTGGCTGTTCTCATTAAAGTGTAAGAATGCTAATTGGCTTTGAAACCCTTCATAAGATATTAGTGGAAAATAAAATTAAGTAAGAGCTCAATTCTATTAAAACTATGCATTACTGGACATATGCATGAAATGAATTAGCAGTTGCCTCTGGGTGATAACAATTATCGGTAATTTTTATTTTCTTCATTTTGCTTTACTCTGTTTTTCCAATATTCTCCAAATGCATATTCTTTTTAGAATCATGGGGGAAAAATGTGGTTAAAGTCTTTCTGGTCTTTCAAACCCAGCTCAATGGCATCTGAGTTGAAATTGCTATGTGGGTTTTCTGTGTAATTTCCCAGCCTTTTCCCCTGACTGGTATGACGTGTGCCCGCAGTGGCTTGACACTGGGTTGTGTACCCCAGATGTGTCTGTCCGTGTCCCAGCCACTATGACAGAGGACCTTGGCTGCCCCTTGAGTCTCTTTCACTGTCTTCAAGCCCCTGGATTTGACCTCTGTCCTGGGGGCTGGAGCCCAGGGTCGGCATGTATCCAGGATGGGAAAAGGTACTGAGGCCATATCCTTCCTGAAGAAGTGAGTACTTGTAACTGGAGATCAAGTGCAAGGATACGTCTGAGAAACGCCGCATGTCCGAGGAGGACCAGTCCGCGTCTGGAGGATGTGAGGTGGGCATTGGAGCCAGGGATGTGGAAGTCTTAGCTCCCAGAACCAGGAAGCGGGTGGGAGGGAGAAACAGGCTGACAGGGGAAGCAGCAGCAGGGCCGGCCTGATGCATGTGAGGGGACTGAGTGGACCTCTCAGAACCAGGTGCTGGGGGGGAGCTCTGCACCTCCTTGGACTCCGGGGTGCCAGACGCCTGCCCTTTGGACTGCTGACCAGGTCACACTCAGAATGGTGGTTCTACGACCACTCGTACCCTGGGCTGGTGCTATTCCTGCTGCCTGTCTGCAGGAATTCCTTCCTTCAGAAGGGATCACGTTTTGGACACTGGGCCCCCAAGAGGCTGGCTTTCATTTTAGAACACAAGGAGTTTTTTCCCCATGGGCTCACCTCTGCTCCATCTTATTGCCGAGTGGGTTGGTTGAAATGTGCTTATTAATTATTGATAACCTTCTTGATTTTTAAAGTGTACTTGCCTTTAGCGAGGTTGGTTTGAAAAAGCATGTAATTACTTTAAACACACACCAAGGAGAGACTTCATTACATTGACCCACTGAAAGTGAAGGTAATGTACAAAAAATACTTTAATGTATTATAACATCTTACAACAGACCAATAGTCAAGAGCATCATATATGGAGAAAAAATATACATATTTACATATATTTCCCTAAAATTAAGATGTCCTAAATATACTCAAGAAAAAAACCTTAAAATCTTATTGCATGATTAGTCTTCAACTAATCGCAGTGAATGAAACAGTCCTTTCAACAGAAGAACGGCCTACGGGATGAATTATTGCCTGATGGAGCCTCATTGAGAATTTGTCCGCCTGTTTTAGTATCATGATTCTCGCTACTGATCAACAACTAGACTCCAAACTCCAGATTGTCATAGAATAGGAGCTGACATTTCAGATGATTCAGCCAAATGATCTCATTCATCTTCAAACCTAAAACAGGCAACTTTCATAGCATTTATCACTAAATAACAGAGATGGTTCATCCTTTCTAAACCAGTACGCTGTTACTAATGTCTGATCTTTCTAGGTTTCTTAAGACAAAATTCTATTCATAGTATTACAAGCTAAACTAAGCAATAATTGAAAGCACCACAAAATACTTGCCTTTAACACTTAAATTGAGATACCTCACTTCAATTACCTTTCATTTTCCTGATAAAAAGGAATTTGTCTCACAAAACTGATACACATATTTAAAAACTGAAACTATAAAGCAAAATGTTATATAATCCAAACTTGAATTTTACTCTAATGATAAATGTCCTGACTTCTCCCACTTAAGAAAAATGAACATTTGAATATTTTAAACATGAAGGCTTTGAAAATTCTCTCAGTGCATAAGAAAGGGGGTTGTGGTGTAAAAACAGCTGGAAAGTGTGTTTAAAATAGCTTATTTGTTTTTCTCTTTTTCTGATTTTTGTTCATTTTTTATTTTATTTTTTGTTTTTTCTCTTTATATATATACATATATATATATATATATATATATATGTATATATATATATATATTTTTTTTTTCCTCAAGTGCAGTGTTTTGTTTTATATTCCCTTTGGGGAAAGAGAAATTCAGTTTCCCTCAGCTAGAGAGAAATTCACTTCAACTCCAAGGATTTGGGCTTCAGATTCAGATTTTGTTTCAGATTATAATGATTGAGCATCTACTGGATACCACACAATGTCTTCTGTGCTTTCACATACGTGCCCTTTGTGGAATAATGTAATGGTCAGCAAAGTAAACTCATGTTAAGTAAAAAACAAAAAACCTGTTTTATGGTTATCTGATTATATTAAGGTCGTCATGGCTTAGATACCATCAAGACCCATAGAGGAAAAATACTTTCTAATTCTTTTTTTTTTCTTAAAAACATAAAATAAAATGGAAAATATATGACAACCATTCTATCGCAGAAGACACACAAACATATTTCAGTTGAATTACAGTGATTTAAAATTTGAAGTAGGAATATCTTTTCTGAGAAAAAAAAAATCACATAAACCAAACTTTCAAAATCACCAAGTCTTGAAAAAAGATTCTGAAGCGGAATTTCTTCATGGCTGCGTAACGGAATCAGGCAACATTTAAATGCCACCTAGTGGCCAATACTGGAACGGCAGCTGGATTACAAGAGTTCTTTGCTTGAGCAAAAACTTGTCCATGATTTTGCTTTTGTAAAACAATGATAGGAAATTATTATTTCCCAGGAAATGGGATACTGTCTAGGTTGCATGAACAAACTGCATGTGTTATTTCCAAGAGGAGAAGATTTTGTTCCTTGACCCAATTCAAGTGACATTTTCCCTCAAGCTCTTTCTTAGCCTAGCAAAGGAAGGCTCTGGATCTTATATTGACCTAGATTACATTCTTATTTCAAGTGATTCAGAGTTAAATGGGAAATATTATATTGTGCCACAGCTTCATTTACAGAAAATCCTGGTGCATCCTACACTCTTCATCACACACTTTGCTCCACCTTTGCCTGATGCTTTTGCAGATGAGTTCATGCCAGTCCAGGAAAGTGTCACTTTTCAGGGACACGGGGACAACCAAGCAAACAAACTCATATGTTGTTGCTTGACAAACTCAGCAGATTCACACAGCAACCCAAGCCCTGACCCCATGTAAACTTCATCACTAAATTTAAAGCACACCTTGGTTTTGTTAAGAACCTTGGAAGAGAAAGGGGAGCTGCAGAGATCACTCACTTTCCTGGAATAGTCAGCGTGGGTCAGGGCCATGCAGAGCCCCGGGGAGATGAGTTATCTCCTTCTAGGTACGTATCAAAGCCTGGTAAGATGATCATTTCTTATTCTTTGAAACATGTATGGACTATTTCTAAACTTCTGGGTAAAAAGTCCAAGATTGCAGTGATATAAAGCCCGAAAAGGAAAGAGCCTCACCGCAAGCAGAAATAATTGGGGGAGATCATTTGTAATTTTTCCGGATGGGAAAATAACTATCAAATGAAAGGACTGGAAAAATAACTTCAAAATGGAAATATAGGAGTCACAGTAAATACTACTCAAAAATTAAATCCATAATAAGCTAATTAACTAAAGTTAATGGTCTTGCATGTTCTAAGGATTTCAATTTTCCCAGTTATTTATCTGTTCAGTTACCACAGGCAATCAGATCCCACGTGCAACTCAAAATCGAATCTGGGGCCCCTGGCAGTGCCCACGGGAAGCAGGGCAGCCACGTGCTGAGTGCCAGGGCGGTCCCCACAGATGCGCTGAAGGTTGTTCAGTCTTCAGCTTTACCAGTCCAGCTTCAGGTCCGCCTTGCTCCATACGTATTTCCCTCCTCGCTTGAGAAACATCTTTTCATCAAAGCCGCTGAATTTTATAGCTTCTTCTACGCCAACATCCAGGATGGACGTGGAAGGATCCTTCCGCCCGTTTCTGCAGTTCACGAAGCGCATCTAGGAAATTCATGACAGAAATTGGGATACTTCCTGTAAAACTCAATTCGGGGGATCAACTCAAAATGACTTTTGATGTTCCAATCATTTCAACAAATGTTTGTGGGGAGCTGTGAACCAGATGCTTCACTGGGATCGTTGAACTCTGGGGACACCATCTCTGTACTCAACCAGCTCCCATCACCCACGTGAACACCTGAGACCAGGTAAGGGCATGATAAACAGAATTATATACACGTGCCTGTCCCTCCACTGGGGGGCGGGGTAATCAGGAAAGGCTTCCAAAAATTGTTGCCATCTAAGTTATGTTTTGAAATTGTAAGCTAGAGAGAACAATATCGGAAAAGCCCAGAAGCTTGAAACAGTACGGTGAGTTTGGGAAATTGCAGGTAGATGATATTGCTGGAGTGAGAACTGTGTGTGCAGAAATTTAAAAAAAAAAAGTGTAAATAGAAATAAAAGCTTCTTTTAAGAAAGGGAGATAGCATGGTAAGAAAGGTGCTACAGAGGCGGGCAGGTCCCACATCAAGAAGAGTAGCACATGCCCTGCTAAAGGTCTTGGTTTTTATCCTAAATTAAGCATCTTACAGACAGGAACCAGATCTTCACACCTCTATGACCTACCATGGCACACAGCATTTTGTAGTAACGCTTGTTGAATCAAAATGTTCTTAGATTGCCAAAAGTAAATTTTGTTCCCACTCTATTTATTCCAACTGTACAGAAACCAGAGAGTTTGTGGAGGAACATTGGTCAAAATCCCCAGCCAGTCATGGTACTCCAAAAATAAATTCCGTTTGACTTTTCCTCTCTACCTTGAACCCATGAACTGAACATTTGTGTTACCACCTTTCCCCCTCTGCTCCTTAAAGAAAGCACCTATTGACAACAAATGAATGACTGTGACTCATCACTGATTAACTTGAAAATAATAAAATATCAAAAGTCACAGTAAGCATTTCTCGAAACACCAAATTCAGTGTAAATATGGAAAAGCCATGGTTCTTGTTGGAGCTCATTTCTTAAAAACAGATCTTTGAATGGAATTATTTGTCCAGTGCTAGAAATATTGGCAAAAGTTTATGAATTGGGACAGAAAAAGAAAACAAAAAGAGACAAGGAAAGGGAGAAGTGATTTGTTTTTCAGTTTGGAGAATGATGGCGTATCTCTTCCTTTGGAAGGCAGTGGAGTAGGAAGGTATCAGTGGCTTTTGGAGAGGAACTGTAATCTCTTCTCCCCAAAGCCAAGAGCTATCTGTCAGAGGACAAGCTGGCAGCATCTGAGGTATTAAAGGCAATAACGTCAAGTGTGACATGTCCTTCCTGCAAAGATCCCTGGGCGCCGCTTGACCAGAGAACCCAGCTGAAGATGGCATAACAAAGGACTCTGCTTTGTGTGATGTCAGCTCCGTGCGACCCCGATGGATCCATAGCCATAGGGAAAAGGCCATCAAGTGCGGGTGTGCGCAAACACTGGGGTCAGGTTCAAGCCAATGCCTGCCCAACCCCTTAGCTCAGAGACGGACACAGCGAAGTAAGGGCTCTATAATATTAGTCAGTGACAATAAAAATATGAAATGCTGGCCAAAAAGAATGAATATGGGCTAAATGGTTATGCTGATTATAACTCAACCCTGACCTTGCTGCTTAATGAATTTATAAGGGATCGTTTTATAATGCATTAGACATACTCACATATTCATCCAGAATAAGGTAGGAATCTCTCATCTGCAAAGCAGAAATTACATACCAATTTAGTTTCAAGCATATTTTTCAGTATGTATGCTCAACTGTCTGTCTTACCGCGTTTGTGCTTTATTATTCCTGGAGGCCACATTTCTTAAATCTCTAGAGCGTCTTTAGATGCGTCCCTTACAAGGTGAACCATCTGCCAGTGCCCCATCCCCACCTAACACACATCTCCGAGCCATCAGTTTGTGTCCATTCGGATTCCAGCAGATTCTAGCAGGCTGGCTTCTGCCCCATGCTGGAAGGGTCACATGCCACTCTGAAAGCTCCTCTGACAGTGAAACCCCCAGGCTAATTTCCCCATTTCCTCCAGCTCTGGGGAACGCTGTCCTTCATTGTTCAATATTCCCTGTGTCCGCCACGCCTCTGATGGACCCCCTTTTCAGTGCATAAAGCAGAATCCCTTTAATGCTATTACCTAGGAGCTTATCTGAGGATTGTAATATTACTTACATTACTTGTAACTAGTTATGCCTTCTATAGGTATATAGAGAGTGTGCCTACGCTCCCATAGGAAGGTATACCCTCTCTACGTACCCCATATAGGTAGGAGTCTGCAAATATTTTTCTGTAAAGGGCCAGAGAGTAAATATTTTCAGCCTCATAGACCATGCGGTCTCTGTGACAACTAAAAGCCACTGTGGACAATGCTTAGAGAGCAAGCGTGGCTGTGTTCCACTGAAACCTTCCGCATCGACCTTGAAATTGCATTTCATATACTTTTCCTGAGTCACAGGTGTCATTCTTGTTTTGATTTTTTTTCCCAACCGTTCTTGGCTTGCATTCTGGGTTTGTCCCACGGGCTGTAGTTTGCCAACTCCTGTGCGTGGCCAGTTCGGGACCTTGTTCCTGAATGTCTGGAGGTGGGCCAGGCATCAGCACCACCTGGGAGCTGGTTAAAATGCCGAATCATGGGCGCACCTCAGACCTGCTTGCTGGTTTGCAAACTTGGGAGTTCCCTGGGTGAAACCTTACCCACGTCAGAGGTAAAGTGAGCTGACCCCACCTATGTCAGAGGCAGAGTTCACCGACCTCATCTACATAAGAGGCATGGTTAGCTGACCTCGCCTACATCAGAGGTAAAGTTAGCTGAGCTCACCTATGTCCGAGATATCGTTAACCGACCTCACCTCTGTCAGATATAGATAGCTGACCTCACCTGCGTGAGAATCAGGGTTAGCTGACCTCACTTACATGACAGGCAGGGTTCGCTGACTTCACCCATGTCAGAGGTAAAGTGAGCTGACCTCACCAATGCAAGGGAACCGACATACAAAGCTTGTCTTGGGTGGTCTGCAAGACGAGAAGACCTCAGCACCCTCTGCTAGTCTTGAAAGTTTATAGAGAAGCCTGAGCTGGGTTCAGATGTACACATGTACCATCCAGATGGTCTCACCGTGGGAGTGTCCGTCCTGAAGACAGGGGAGGGGTTAGGAGCCTTCAATCGCCCAAGTAAAGCTCTAGGTCAAATAGTGGTCACCTCCTCTCAATAACTTCCCCAACCCTGCTGACTCAAAATCTGCATTTTAGCAAGACCCTGCCTGGGGGTTTGTCTGTACAGTGAAGTTTGAAATGAACTGACTAGTAAGCTTCTCAGGCTTTGGAGTTATCCAAACCCCAGTTTGTCCCTTGCTGGGCTCTAAGGGAGGTGAGTTAACCCTGCCTCTGACATGGGTTAGGTCAGCTAACTCTACCTCTGTCACAGGTGAGGTCAGCCAACTTCACCTCTGACACAGATGATGTCAGTTAATATACCTCTGACATAGATGAGGTCAGTTAACTGTACCTCTGACCCAGATGAGGTCAGCTAACCATGCCTGTCATGTAGGTGAGATCAGCTCACTTTACCTCTGACATGAGTGAGGCCAGGTAACCCTTTCTGTCATGTAGGTGAGGTCACTTAACCTTATGACTCAGCCTCAGAGTTTCTAAAATGGGGATAATATTTCTGGCTCATGAGGCCTCTGTGAAGTGCTCAAAAAGTAGTAATTTATGACATATTTTCTTTGATCTCACATTACCTATGTAATTAAGACAAATTTTAAAAAGTCAAACAAAATAGTGTATAGATATGAGTATTCTCCTCTGTTCTCCGTCTTCTTTTCAAAAGCTGCTCTGACCCCATTCAGGGATTTCCTTATTCGTGCTCTGGTCAACATTACTCAGAAGTCTGAAGTATAAGGAATGACTCCTTGTTCTCAAATTTCTAATATGATGTAAGCATATGAGGGAGAGATTTTGCTGCATATATATTCTTTGGTGGAAGATGGGGAAAGCTTTTGATGTTTAAATACTTTAAAAATAATAAAACTACCAATTTTAGAAAAACTTAAAGTCCAAACAGTTATCAAGGTAAACAAAAATGACTGATAATCCCATTATCCCAAGATGACCATGGGATGTGTACATACACACCTTTTTTGCCCATTAGGATTAAAGGTCAAATGAATTTTGCCTATAGTTCTTCATTTGTACCTAATATCATATCATGCAAATTTATCCTTGTTCCCTAATATTCCTTGAAATAGGTTCTATAGTCAGTATAACATTCCATAGCAGGGAACGTGAGTTTACCTGTTCTCTGTATGTTGAATATCAGGCTACCTTCAATTTTTTACTCCTGTCCCTAACACGGCAGTAATGTAGCTTTGAATAAGTTCTTTTTTTTCTTTAGCTTCTGAGAGCACACTGATCATTTACTCTGTCTCCGATAACACCTGGAAGCTCCAGACTGTAGACGTGCTTTGGCTGACACTGTTTAACCTACATGATACGTACATTTGGACTAACAGGATGGATCCAGTTTTTCACACTGGAAACCTAAGGATCTAGTGAACCCTCCACCTCAGCCCTGAGACTCCTCCCATCTCCCCACGCAAACCCTCCAAAGCCACAGTGTGTGCGGCCCTTGGTGGAGACGCTTTCCTGTTTGGAGCTAAATGTGTGATGGGGAAGAAAACAACGTTTGCTTCATACAACCTTCTGATTAGATTCAGGCACCAGGCAGGGCACGTCTTTGTGGCGGTCCAAGAAGGCTTCAAACTCTTCATCACTAATCACGAACGGTCCTGCTTCTCTCAGAGCATCTTCTCCAGAATTCTCACCCTCGATTATGAGGCACTGGAAGACCTGAAACACAAGTGTGGTGTTGGCTTTGTGAAGAGCTTTCCATCTCTTTTGGCCCCAAATCTCATTTCTCCCTGAACCCCTCCTGGGCAAAGAAGACTCCTCCAACTAGGGAACATTCTAGAAAGACACTGCTCTGGGGAAATGAGAACATGCCCTGAAATTTAGGGATATGGTTCTAGAAGCCCAAACATTCCCAAAATATAAATTTTTAAAAACTGGTCTGGATTACATTTGATCCAATCTTATAACCTAATATTTTCAGACTACAAAATAATGGTTGCCTGCAAGCCCAGGGCCTCCCGCGGAGGAGGCCATCTGGGGGACCAGGTTCTGACCCACGTAAGCGATTGCATAACAGTTGACACCTGATCCAGGTTTACATCAATTTGCATCCTGCAGACCTCAGTGATCTGATGTGAAAACTGTTTTCTAAGCGGACAGCAGCTAATCCTCTCACTCCAAAAAAAGTCGGAATTTTGAAAAGGCAATTCTGGAGTGAATCAGGTAAGTGGAAGCCAGAGTAGGAGTTGAAAGATTGGAGAAAAGAGATAGAGAAGAAGTGACAAGGAGCCATGAGCAAACCAAAGCTATGAGAAAAAAAAAAAATAATACGTATATATAATATATAAGTATAGTACATGACTGCTGACTGACAGGGGGCTCTAGAAGGGAAATCTAAGAGCTTGGAGCTTAGCCCTCTGGCTCTCCTCTGATGTCTCCACACAGTGGGTCATAGCCTGGGGTCCTCCCATCACCCCTGTTTCTGTAGCTGTTTTCAGTTCCTCCTGGACCTGGGAGAGTGGCTGATATTCCAGCTTACTTACATATGTAACCAAACATCAAGTTCAACATACAAATTAAAACTTTTTAAAGTAAGAAACATTTCTTGTTTCCCATAACCCACTTCCACATGTTACAGGATAACCTCAGGAAAATAATACCTTAATCCCTTTCCCATCTCCACAACCCTTCTCTGAATGCTAACGTGGGATTAACAGCACTTCCCAGGCAGCTTTGATAGGAAAGGTTTTCTTGGCGTCTAGACAGGAATTCCTTCCCTAGGTCTTCCCTGCCTGTGGAAATTCTGTCCCTCTGTCTGAGCAGGAGCCAGATACCTCCTCCTACACGAAGTCTTCCTGGCTCTTTGGCAGAAATAAACCTTGCCTGTTTCACCCTGCCACATTATCCCAGCACACATAGCTTTATATTACAAGAGTTTTCTTTAACTCTTTTACTTGCTAGAATTGAATTCTACGTCTTATCTTTAGTTGCATTAGTCTGGGGTTCAGGCACAGACTTTGGATACCTGCATAGCAATCATCGGGGCAGCTTGTTAAGAATACATATTCACACAAACCCTCCTGCTAATCTGTTTCAGGATAGTGGGTATAGGATGAGGCCCAAGAAGCTGATTTGAAACAGTTCCCTGAGATCATTCTGAAGAACAGCCAGGGGCAGAAACCTTCAGTTTATAATTCTTTGTAAGCATCTGTGCATGGTGGGTGCTGTAAGTCATTTTGAACTGGCTTACGTGTATTTGAACCTTAGACTTTTTAGTAGCTGATAGTGGGGCTAAGTCCTAAAGCACACATCTGGGTGAATGAATCTTGGGAATGAATTTTGCTACCACTTGGGGATGGCCTTTCTCCCAATAGCTTCTAATAATTCTATAAAAAATGAACTAACAGAAAGAGAAAAACAAATACTGTATGCTAACACATATATATGGAATCTAAAAAAAAAAAATGGTTATGAAGAACCTAGGGGCAGGACAGGAATAAAGATGCAGACATAGAGAATGGACTTGAGGACATGGGGAGGGGGAAGGGTAAGCTGGGACGAAGTGAGAGAGTGGCATGGACATATATACACTACCAAATGTAAAATAGATAGCTAGTGGGAAGCAGCCGCATAGCACAGGGAGATCAGCTCGGTGCTTTGTGACCATCTAAGGGGTGGGATAGGGAGGGTGGGAGGGAGATGCAAGAGGGAAGAGGTATGGAAACATATGTGTATGTATAACTGATTCACTTTGTTATAAAGCAGAAACTAACACACCATTGTAAAGCAATTATACTCCAATAAAGATGTTAAAAAAAAAAGAAAAATGAACTAACAGAATTTATGAAGAACATATACCTATTTATAAATAAGCCAAGAGTTTTTAAGACAAATCAGTCTTATTATTTTAATAAACACATACGAGTTAGACTTCCTATGAACATATTCTTCAGAATATCTCCAAGCACTTCTCATATTCTTTTATATTTACTTTCACAATTTCCCAGAAGGAAATCAGTTATAAGGGGGAAATTGAGGCAAAGAGAATGTGAGTAGTTAACGTTTAGCAGAGCTGAAAGAAGGACCAAGGGCCTGCTTTCCCAACTGGCTCTCTGAGCCCATAGTTCTCTGTATCCCTGTCATTTCTGGGTTTTCTGAAGCAAGTCTCTCCTGACCGTTCTCTTAATTACAAGCAGCAAAAGCGACACGGCGCATACCTTCCAGCGGATGGGGTTCAGGGCTTTAATCTGTTCCTTCATGTCCTCGTCCACGTTGAATCGATTGATGACGGAATTTATCTTGAAGGCCACTCTGTAATTCTTGCACCACGTCCTCAGTTTTTGGAGATTTTCCACGTGGTTCTTGTTTCCTTGACCACGGCCAATAAGGACATTGACCTGCTCGTCAAAGCTGTCGCAGGAGATGGCGAGGATGTCCAGATATTCCCCTGAGGGAAAACCATCACCATTAGGCTTTTCCATCCAAGGAAGCAGACACAGGCCTTTAAGCCAGAGATGGAGAATTGGAGCCTTATCGACCACATAGGTAGACATAAACATTTTGTTTGTTCCTCCAGACATCTAAAAATATTTCAAACTGTTTGCAAATATTTCTGGGGGGGTAGATTTAACATAGAATGTAGATTTACGATGTATCTTTAATAATTTGAGCATATGGCAACACTAACCTTGAACTCCCGTATAGGACAAAGATCAACGGACGTTCATAATTGGCTGTCCACGTGTCCGCTATTAATAGTCAATACACTTTCTTTTTGTCTCCCTACCACTAATGATCCTTTTTCTCATGCACTTCCAAATTCACTAACTTGCACCACCTCTCCCATACAACGTTTGAGCTTTTGACCCAAAGGTGCAGCAATCTTTCTGGTCCCTACTCTTTACACCATACTGACAGCATGTGGAGCCCATCCTGGAGGGAGCGAGCTGCCCTGGGGACACAGACAGCAAATCCAACCAGTTCTTCTCTGATCACACAGCTCCCTAACCCTGTCTTATGTCTCTGAATCTGGTTCCCAAAGCTTACTTTTGAACTTCTGACCCCCTCTTTCACTGAGTGACTCCCTTCACGGTCATTTTGATGTTGACTCATTGCCCTGTGGTCTTCTTGTTAACCTTCCTCAGGTGGGCTGTTCTACCCACATCCACACCCTGTAGATCCACATCCATTTCTTCATCACCTTGGAAGGAGGATTTCATCAGAGATCTCCTGTGAATGTCCTCAACAGATCGCAAATGCAACTACCCTTTGGATGATTTCAAGGCTCAAACAACTTACACAAAGCAAAGCACAGAACATTTTACTCTAAGAGTTCAGTTAGAACTGTCTCCCAAAATGATAGCAGTAATAATAGCTAACATTTTTCAAGTGCCTCCTAAATTCCAGGTACTGCTCTATGAATATTAACATCTACGTAAAACTTAGCTTCCCAGTCTTAGGACCAGGGATTTGTAACCTTGGGCTGTATAGTGGAATCCCTTGGAGCACCCCAAGTTGGCCTGTCCACATACCACGAGGCTCTGATACAATTAGTCTGGAGTCCAGTCCCAGTACAGATATTTTATAAATTTCCTCAGTAGCCAAATATGAAGCCAAAGGTGAGAACGACTGTTTTAGTCTAATCCCTTAATTTGTACACGAGACTACTAAAATAGAGTTATTTCCGAAAATACTTTAAAAATTAAACACGAATAGCAAACAATAAGGTCAGGGCTTGCAAAACTGTACACTGTGTTAATTTTCCCCACTAGCGGCTCAGCTAAAACTAGCTGCACTGATAATGTACGGAAGAGTTCTGGGGCTAGTCTGTTCTGTTATCTGCCTTGCCATACTGGTTTACTTAGAGCTCTACCAGCTTGAAAAGAGATTAGAATAAGCCCACTTGTTTCTTCCTCCCTTTGGATCCCCAGCAGGCCTGGCCAAAAGCCCGGGATGGAAGGAAATACAGCAACAGACAACGACGGAGGCAGCAGTCACGTGCCAGGCGAGGCTCTCACCGTAGTTCTGGAACCACCTCTCCCGGATCAGGCTCCCGTTGCTTACTACGCTCACACTGGGCAGTTGCAGCTCCCGTTTGCAGAACTTCACCAGCTGGCCAAGGTATTCGCCCCGGTCATGGATGAATGGCTCTCCGCCGGAGAAGTTGATCTTTTCCATACCTGGGACAGACAGAGAGCATGGCTTTTCCTTCTATTTTTCCATTTCACCAACATCCATTATTATTTTAATGGCAAAAGTAGTATTTTCTCAATGTAATAGAATGAGATGAGAGAAAAATGGAGCTAGGACGTGCGCCCAAGCTCCAAAGCCTTTGATCTTTCTGAGTGTGCAGGTCGCCCTCCATCCTAGCTTTCCCAGGGCAGTCCCGGTTTATGGAGGACCAAATCTCATCAGTTAGTTTTTTCTAGCACCCTCTTTTACTCTCAGATGTTTCTACAATGGGGCAGTGGTAAATTATAGCACCTCACTGTTTATAAGCTAACATGCTAGGAGGTGGCTTGTATGATGAGCATTATTATCCAATAAAAATACGATTCCCTAAAAGTGTGGTTAAATAGGGGCAGATAACTAGAGAAAGTGAAACAGTGTATTGGCCTGTGGTGTAGCCCGTGATGAGTTTGAGGAGCAGGTTAGAGGGGATGAAAGAATGAGAAAACTGAAGGAACAGGATGTAAAGATGTTGTTAAGAGCTTAGATGAGGAGCAATTAATTCACAATGGTGCCAACATTCAAGCCATCCTGTCATAGCACAGATCAATAGCTGATGCTCATAACGGTTGAGTTCTATTCAGTCTACTCTGTTTAAAAGCCAAAGAAGTGGACTTCCCTGGTGACGCAGTGGTTAACAATCTACCTGCCAGTTCAGGGGACATGGGTTCGAGCCCTGGTCTGGGAAGATCCCACATGCCGCGGAGCAACTAGGCCCGTGAGCCACAACTACTGAGCCTGCGCGTCTGGAGCCTGTGCTCCGCAACAAGAGAAGCCACCGCAATGAGAAGCCCGCGCACTGCAGCAAAGAGCAGCCCCCCTCGCTGTAACTAGAGAAAGCCCACGCGTAGCAACAAAGACCCAACTCAGCCAAAAAAAAAAAAAAAAAAAAAGCCAAAGAAGTAAATAATATATTTTAGAAGCATCTTCAGCCAGAGCAGTAATTTTAATTTTAAATGTAATGTACATTTATTGTTTAAATTTTAAAATAAATTTAAAATTTTAATAGTCACCAAAATAGATTTTCCTCTATTTGCCAGAAATTTTACTTACAGGACACATCACCCATACTATACCTTAACCATTTGAACTAACTTTGGTTTTATTTACTTAAAACTGAGAGGTCATGATATAAAAGTATTAATTATAACTGTAATAGTTTATACTCTATTAAAAAACATATGAGCATCTATTTATTTGTGCCTTGTAACAACTTTTTAAGGTTGATATATGAGTTATCATTATTGTCTCTATTTTAAAGAATATTAAACTGATATTCAGAAAGTTAAATGTCTTGACACATTGTTTAAGTGCTGGAGCAGGAACTCAAACCCTGGCCTTGTGAATCAAGAGTCTAAGTTCGTTCCATAACCCCAGACCTCTCTTCATTTGTTCATTCATGCACTAATTCATCCATTCAAAAACATTCATTAGATTCCTCTTACCTTCTAGATATTTTGTTAGGCAGAAAGATAAGCAGAATGCTAGGTTTCAACCTTGGAACTCAAACTCTTTGGGGACCCAGATATTCAAAAGAAAACAACAAAACAAAACACAAGAGCACAATTTTAAATATGCTACAATAGGCACTTAGGTTGCTTCCATACCTTGGCAATGTAAATAATGCTGCTATGAACATTGGGGTGCATGCATCTCTTCAAATTAGTGTTTTTACTTCTTTCTGATATATATCCAGAAGTGGAATTGTTGGGTCATATGGTAATTCTATTTTTAGTTTTTTAAAGAACCTCCATACTGTTCTCCACAGTGTCTGTACCAATTTACATTCCCACCAACAGTGTACGAGGGTTCCCTTGTCTCCACACCTTCTCCAGCATTTGTTATTTGTGGTCTTTTTGATGATGGCCATTCTGACTGGTGTGAAGTGATACCTCATTGTGGTTTTGATTTGTGTTTCCCAGATGATTAGCGATGTTGAGCATCTTTCCAAGTGCCTGTTGGCCATCTGCATTTCCTCTTTGGAAAATTTCTATTCAGTCCTTCTGCCCATTTTTTAACTGGGTTTTCTGTTTTTTGATGTTCAGTTGTCTCAGCTGTTTATATATGTTGACTATTAACCCTCTATCGGTCATATCATTTGCAAATATCTTCTCCCACTCAATAGGTTGTTTTTTCATTTTGTCAATGGTTTCCTTTGCTGTGCAAAAGCTTTTATATTTTTTTAAAAGTGTCCATCAACAGACGAATGGATAAAGAAGATGTGGTATATATACACAAAGGAATACTACTCAGCCATAAAAAAGAATGAAATTTTGCCATTTGCAGCAACATGGATGGACTTGGAGGGCATTAGGCTAAGTGAAATAAGTCAGACAAATATTGTATAATATCATTTATGTGTGGAATCTAAAATAATACAACAAACTAGTGAATAAAACAAAAAAGAATCAAACTCACAGATATAGAGAACAAACTAGTGGTTACCAGTGGGGAGAGGGAAGGGGGGAGGGGCAAGATAGGGCTAGGGAGAAAAAGGGTTATAATTAGGATTATATGAAATCATGTGTGTGAAACTTTTGAAAACTGCAAAGCATTATAGGATTTAAAGAATCTTTCATTCAATTAAAAAAATAAAGTAAATAAAACATGCTATAATACGTGCATTTGTAACAAATGCCATGGGATCACAAAGGAAGGTGAGAGGGCATTCGTTCTGCATGACGAGGACCAGGAATAATTCTAAGGAGCTTTGAAAGCTCACCAACAGAGACTGAGGTGACAGGCATTCCACGAAGAGAGAACAGTGCAATCATAGGCTCCATGATGCAGGTGTTGGGGGAGAACTGTGTCACATGATGTGTCCAGAGCTTGGGGCCCTCCAGGAAGCGGGGTGAAGGATGGCAACACTGAGCTTGAAGCCTGTGCTGACAAGTTCGGGCTTGGAAGCCATGCAAGAGAGCTAAGTGCGGAAGTTAGCCATCAGAATATATATTTTAGTAAGATAACGCGCTTTCAGAGGGGACCCAGCGACAATGAGATGAATTGCAGCAGTCCTGGTGAGAGATAATGAGACCCTGAACCAGACCCCACTGGGAACGGCAAGGCGGGTCAGGCATTGGATGAGCTGTGGATGACTGGACAGGCGTATGGAAAGCAAAATAAGTCAGATCCAATAAAGTGCAAGCCTACGATTTCACCGCATCAAGCACAAAATCCGGCAAAACTAGTGCGTGTGTTAGAATAAGAGCTAGTGGTTGTCCTGGGCGGGAAGGGCAGGGGCTGAAGGGAGCATGCGTTTTGGGTGCCCTGCTGTTTTCTGTCTAGATTTGTGTGCTGTTTACCTGGGTGTGTGCAGGTCTGTGCAAATGCATGTTACACGTCTGTAAAAAAGGTAAGCAAGTTGAGAAAAAAGTTGGCCATGTAGCTGAAGTTGCTCTAGGGAGGACAGGAGGACAAGGAGAGAAGGAGGACAGATCTGGAGCGGAAGATGTCACCTTAGAACTGGACAGGCTGGGGTCTCTCTGAGATGCCTTCGAGTTACTGACGTGGTGACACTGAGTGAGAAAGTCTCCAGGGCAAAGTCATTGCCTTATTGGAGTTGTAAATAGTTTCTCTAAAGTTTCATAGTAAGAACACATAAATAATCCAAAATAAAAGATTCAACTATTCGGTTTCTTAAGTCAAAGTGTTTGTATTTGTTTGCAACCTCCCTCATTAACTGTTTCTGGGAAACCCCAAGTGCTTCGGACAGACTCAGCGCAGCACGACCTTCCCGACCTGCCTCGTTCCGCGGGCTGGGCGGACAGGGACCCGGCAGGTGCAGGCCCGGCTCGCTTAGCAGCGGCAGGAGGCTGGGTTTGCTCCACTTACCCCCAGGCCAGCCGACTCTGCGGGTTGGGAAGGCCTAGACACCCATCCCCAAATTCACCTCCACATCCTCTGGCGGGAGGGCATCCCCCAGAACCGCTAAGGTGGGAACCGCTAAGGCTCTGGGGGAACCGTCCAGCCCATGCGCGCTCCCAGCCCCCTCCTCTCAGCCGGCCACGTGCCAGCTGAGCCCCTGACCTCGTCCTGGGTCCGGACTCACCCGCTTCCTTCAGCAGCAGCAAGCCTCTCTTGGCCTCCGCCAGCGGCAGCACGAAGGACGTTTTGGCCGTGTGGAAGCAGAAGCCACACTTGTAATTGCACTGGCGGGTGAAGTGATAGTTAACGCTGGTGGGGGTGATGGGCAGATCGCGGTCCTCTTCGTCTTCCCTGCTGGTCTCCCTTGGTTTTCTCCTGCCCCGCTGCTGCTGGCTTTTCTTGCCCCCTGCCAGCCAGAATGCTGCCCTGAGCCGGGGGAACAGGGCCCCCAGGCTGCTCCACAGGGAGCCCAGGGGCTGCAGGAAGGCGCTCAGCAGCTTGAGAGTAAACGACACGGGTACCAGCATCCACATGGTGGCCAGGTGCCCTGAGGCAGCCCTGCAGCTGCAGCCTCACTTTATATGCGCCCGGCAACCTGTCACACGGGGAGGAGGGACACGCCTTCCTTGATTAACTCTCAGCTGAGCACAAGTTTCGATTTCTCTTTTCGTGAAAATGAAAGTTGGAACAGGGCCAAGACTGAAGGCTCAGAACTAGGGCTGACATCTGCTTTCCTCTGCCCCGCTGCTTCCCCTCTGTCTATAAATAATAGGGGTATAAATAATAGCCTCCTAACTGGATACAGATGGAGAAGATATTGATCTCTAACCTCTGTCTCGATCTAGCAGATAGCAGTAGAACTAGAGAGAGACACAGCCACCTCTGTAGCTGTTGTATTGCTCGTGCATGACATAAGATGTAGAGGCTTCTACTCCAGCAGCCTTCACCCGGGGGCACTCAGCAAGAGTTTGTTAGGAGAGCCAGATAGCGAAAAGAATGAATGACCCTTGGAGGATGAGACCCTACTCCGTGAACCTCAGCATCCCCTTTCAGATCACAGCCAAAACGCATGGGCACGTAATGACACTGATGCCTGGATCTTTCTTTAGTAATTTATCTTAATGTTTGCATTTTTACATGTTAAAATTTAGACATTATATTTCCCTGCATGTCTATGAATTTCTATACCATTTTTAATAGACGCTAGGAAAATCAGATGCTTTTCTAAGATGCTTCCTTTTTTAAAAAATTGAAGTCTAGTTGATTTACAACGTGGTATTAGTTTTAGGTGTCCGCAAAGTGATTCACTTATACATATCTATCTGCTCTTTTTCAGATTCTTTTCCATTATAGGTTATTACAAGATACTGAATATAGTTCCCTGTGCTATACAGTAGATCCTTGTTGATTGTCTATTTTATATATAGTAGTGAGTATTTGTTAATCCCAAACTCCAATATATCCCTCCCTGCCTTTCCCCCTTTGAAAACCATAAGTTTTTTCTTCTACGTCTGTGAGTCTATTTCTGTTTTGTAAATAAGTTCATTTGTATCATATTTTAGATTATATATATAAGTGATATCATATGATATTTATCTTTCTCTGTCTGACTTATTTCACTTAGTATGATAGTATATAGGTCCATCCATGTTGCTGCAAATGATATTATTTCATTCTTTTTTATGGCTGAGTAGTATTCCATTGTATGTATATACCACATCTTTTTTGTGTGTGTCTTAGAAATTCATTTATTTATTTTATTTTTTATTTATTTTTTAAAAATTTTATTGGAGTATAGTTGCTTTACAATGTTGTGTTAGCTTCTACTGTACAGCCAGGTGAATCAGCTATATGTATACATATGTCCCCTCTGTTTTGGATTTCCTTTCCATTTAGGTCATCACAGAGCACTGAGTAGAGTTCCCTGTGCTGTACAGCAGGTTCTCATTAGTTATCTATTTTATACATAGTATCAGTAGTGTATATATGTCAATCCCAATCTCCCAATTCATCCCAACCCCCTCCTTTTTCCATTCATCTGTCGATGGACATTTAGGTTGCTTCTATGTCTTGGCTCTTGTAAATAGTGCTGCTGTGAACATTGGGGTGCATGTGTCTTTCTGAATTAGGGTTTTCTCCAGATATATGCCCAGGAGTGGAATTGCTAGATCATATGGTCATATGCTAGATCATATCTATTTTTAGTTTTTTGAGGAACCTCCATACTGTTTTCCATAGTGGCTACACCATCCAGTGTTTCTTTATGCAAGTACAAGTAAGTACGAATATATATAAAGTTTACACAACATTCAGTATATAATATACACGTTCTATACTCTAGTTTTTTTAAGGAACCTCCATACTGTTCTCCATAGTGGCTGTAACAATTTACATTCCCACCAACAGTGCAGGAGGGTTCCCTTTCCTCCACACCCTCTCCAGCACTTATTATTTGTAGACTTTGTGATGATGGCCATTCTGACTCGTGTGAGGTGGTACCTCACTGTAGTTTTGATCTGCATTTCTCTAATAACCAAGATTCTTCTTAGTTGGCAAGAATTACTGTGGTTTTTTATTTATCTGTTTTCACAGTTTTCCTAGAAAGTGTTGAACTTTGTACTGAAATTTTCTTTCCTGTAGCCCTCTTTAATGGGAATTGGGTTTGATCTTGAGTGTGTGGTTTTATGTTTTCATGAGACTTGGAGGAAGTTGGGATAGTCCTAGTGGTTAAGTTTATGAAACCACAAGCCTAGCTTGTCACTTACTAGCTAGGTGACTAAGTCACTTTATTTCTCTGGATCTTCAATTCCCATCTGTAAGACCAGGTATGTCAAGGGATATTTGTGAAGGGTGAAAATTCTAATTTATGTGAATCACTTAAAACAGTGCCTGGAAAATCATTCAGTTAGGGTCAGCTTTTGTTATTCTACTCGTGTTACATTTTGAACAGAAGCAAAGATGACTTTCATTTCACTGAGAAGGAAACTGAAAGCAAATTCAGCACAATAGCCAGTGTATGCTTAATGATTACCAAGCCTGCACCGACAAATATGATCCAAGTTCTTGAAATCTTAGTCAAAAGTATTTTAAAACCTTGCCATGGCCTGGCTCAATTAAGAAATACTTTTTTTTTTTTTTCCCTAGATCACATGTGTATGAAGAAATGAAAACCAAATCAGTTTCCATTTCAAATCAAATAACAAATTTGATTATGACAAATATGTCATAAAGGGTAACCACACAGACTTTGGAAGCCAAACATTTTAAGGTTTGAATCTTAGTTCAGCCTGTATTGTTTAATTCGGGGTAACTTTCTTTATCTGCCTGATTTTGCTAACACACCTGGGAAATATGGGTGTTAATGTCTATTTCACCCAGGGCATTTTAAGGATTAAATGACATGAAGTTTATTAAGCACTGAAAGTAGAGCTCGACATAATCAATTAGAAATATCTAGCATGTATATAACATTATGTACCAGGCACTGGGCTATATTTTGCAGGCAGTAACTTATTTTACAGCTGGGGAAACTTATGTTACACAGGGAGTGAGGATTTGAACCGGGACTTAAACACTTGCAATACTGCTCAATAATTGATAATTACTATCACATCATTTTATTATTACTTCTTAAGTCTGTTCTAACCAGGCCAGTTTCTTTTATATTCATTCATTTGTTTATTCATTCACTTATTCACTCATTCATTCAGGGATTCTTTCTTTCCTTCCTTTCTTCTTTTCCTCAACAATGGTTTATTGAGAAGCTCCTATGTATCAGATAAAATATTAATAAATATGAATAAAATATAAATAAAATAAGTAAGTCCAAGTCCCTTCTGGCAAAGAGCTCACAAAAGTCAACGTCACTTTGATATCCTTTGAACATATGCTTATTCACTCAAAACCTGTCTTTCTCCATGCATCCAAGAGTAAGGCTCAAGAGATGTAGACTTTCTTATTCAAAGTCATGGCTGACAAAGGCCAGGGAGGGATTTCTTCTCCCAACTGCTCAAGATGGGTGTGGGCTGGAGGGAGGTCAAGGCAGCCCCTTCTTGCTCTCTACTTCTCGGGAGTCAGCCATCTCTAAAGACATCTAAACACAGCCAGGTAACAGCCAAACGTCACTACAATTTTTCATTAGCCAGGGACTTTTTTCTTTAAAGATTTGTACATCCCCAGGGTACTCCCTGCTTCCTGATGTGGACCATCCTGCAGTAACATCAAACAGCGGCTGCCACACATTAGCAGATTGTAGAATCGGTTCAGTTACTTGCAATCTTCATATTATTAGTTTGGTAAGTCTTTTCCTGAAGCATCTTGTGCATAAAGAAAAGTGCACAATTCATACACATACAGCAGAACAAATTTTGGACCGAATGAGCACACATGTGTAACAATCATCTTGATCAAGAAATAGAACTTTGCTCAGACCTTCACGCGTCCAGTACCTTCCCCCAGGCCCTAAACCCTACCTCTGCCCCAAAGATAATCATGTCCTGTTTTCTAAAACCATCCTCTAGGTTTGCCTGCTTTTTTTTTTTTTTTTAACATCTTTATTGGAGTATAATTGCTTTACAATGGTGTGTTAGTTTCTGTTGTACAACAAAGTGAATCAGCTATACATATACATATATCGTCATACCTCCTCCCTCTTGTGTCTCCCTCCCACCCTCCCTATCCCACCCCTCTAGGTGAACACAAAGCACCAAGCTGATCTCCCTGTGCTATGCAGCTGCTTCCCACTAGCTATTTTGGTTTGCCTGCTTTTGAAGTTCCTGTGGATATAATCACACCTTATGTACTGTTTTCTATATAGCTTCTTTCACTCAATGTTATATTTGTAGATTTATCCATTTTGTTGTGTCTACCAGTACTCTGTTCATTTTCATAGCCATCTAGGATTTTATTGTTGGAACATACCACAATCCATTTAATCGTTCAATTATAATGAGCATTTGGACTATTTTGCTATTACGTTATGAATTTTCTTGTACATGTCTTTTGGTCAACATAAGTATGCATCTGTGTTGGGTATACACCCAGCAACGGGATCACTGGTTCATAAAAAATATACATATATACTCCCCTTTAGTACATAACTCCATAGAGTTTTCCAGAGTGCTGGCCCAATTTACACGCCAACCAGAATAGTATGTGTTGCTCCAATTGCTCCACATCTTTCTTCTCACTTGGTATTGTCAACATAAGATGTTTGTTTTGTCTGGTTTAATTTTAGCCATCTCAGTGGGTGTGGAGTGGTGTCTTGTGGTTTTACTTTCCAGTTTCCTGATGACTAATGATGTTAAGCATCTTTTTCATATATTTATTAGCTATTTAGATATTCTCGTTTGTGATGTGCCTATTCAAATCCCTTGCCCCTTTTTGTATTGGATTTTCTGCATTTTTATGATTGATTTGTAAGAATTCATTGTATAGATGTACTTTCTTAGTTATATGTTTTGCAAATATCTTCTTTAACTCTTTGTCTTTCCTGTTCACTCATTTACTGGTTGTAACTTAATTCATCCAATGAGTGCCATTTCACTAATTTACAGAGTTGTAATTATGTGTGTGAATATGTGTATTTAAATAAATAAAATGGAATATCAAAGCACTTCAAAATAAGGGTTCCTTGAACTTTTAATTTAATTTCCGTGTGTGTGTGTGTGTGTGTGTGTGTGTGTGTGTGTGTGTGTGTGTGTGTGTGTGTTGGGTTGTGTTTTAGGAGTCTTAAGACCACCCACATGTTTGCTAATTGGCTATAAGGACTCCTGGGACAGGAAGAGGTCACACTCAAAGGTGAGCTTTATTCCAGGGAAGAGATGCAGAGCAAGGATAACAGGAAAATGATGAACATCAGAGGAGTCTGGAGAGACGGGCACAGCTTCTGAATCCTTCACCATCTGGGTTGCATAGATAGACGTGCTTTCTTTCTAGCAGCACTCCCACCCCGGGTGCAGGAGTGAGAGAGCTGGTCAGGGAAGCCTGCTTAGGTCTCAGGTCTGCCATCACGTGGTGGGCTGGACACGTAGGCACATCGTGCTGTGACCAGTCTTGGTCACCTAATCTCAGGACCCCATCTGTGAATGAGGTGCCCATCACCAATCTTGATGTATGTGCGAAGCAACCCTGACAAGTTGCTGCGGCGTGTCCATTGTTCCCGGGGCAAACACAGAACCATCAATGACTGATATAAAGAAGCTTTTGAGGGCCTATTTCTAGGATTTGGCCACGATGAATCATGGTTGCAGGCTCCCCAGGAGAGATGCCAGGAGTAAGTATCTGCACCTGCTGTGTTAACTCTCTTCTCACAGGGAGCTGTATAAACTATATTTCTTAGTGAGAAAATCAACTCCACAATATGATAGTGTACCCTTCAAATCAGAAGCCCACAACCCAGGGATCTGGCCCCCAGAGTGGTTTTAGGCGGTGCCAGCTGGTCTCTGGAGGCCAGAGCCTGGCCATGGAAGGGATCCCTTAGCCCGCTGCGCTAAAGCAGGCGGGCAGAGACGGTTGGACTCAGGGCAGACTGGGGGCCCCCCAGTGGGGAGAGGCCCTGGGCCGCAGGTGGGGCCAGAGGGGACGTGAGGGGCCTCCCTGGACCCCAGACTCCCAGCTGGAGCCCCTCGGCTCCTCAGTGGGGTTGGATGTACTGGTTTGACAGGATCCTGGCCTCGGTGAGAGGGGCAGGGTGTGGGGCCCACCGTCGGGGGCGCGTTCCCCGTCAGGCAGTACATGTGAGCGCGGGGTGGCGTGGAACTGAAACTGTTCAGTGATGCCTCCTGGGGGCTGGGTGGAGGAGAGTCACGGGGCTCAACCCCTCTGGTCACGGGGGGACACTTGGCGAGGTCCAGTGATGGCCTGGCATCCTCAGCAAAGAGAGTTGGTGAGGTTGGGCCCTTTTCTGTTGCGCTTGGTGAGGGACGGGGCAGTCCTGAGTCAGCAGACTTTGTCGCCTGTGAGAGTTCGGGCTCTGGGCCCACATCCCTGGCAGCTCCCCTGCTTTGCCGAGCGGTGGGAAAGCAGCAGACTGAAGACGTGCCAATACAGCGACGTGCAAAAACGGACAGTGGCGGGATCTGGCTCACAGGCCGGAGTTTGCCAGGCCCTGGTCTAGAGCAGCAGTTTCCAAAATTACCGGTCTTGCGATGCTAACGAGCTTTTGTTTTATCTATTAGTTTTTCCTATGTTAGTAATTAAATGCAGAAGCACTTATTTGTTGAAAAATAATAATAAGCTTGTTACAGGTTCATCATATTTATGCAAGAAATAACTTTTCTGTACCAAAAAAGTTCAGTGGAAAAAAAAAAAAAAATCAGAAGCCCACAGAGATGCCCAAAAGAACTTTTATGAACCAGAAACTGATGGCTTATGTAATGGGGGTTTACCTGTTTCTTGATAAAGCAATTACTTATAAAACTTGTCCAGTGCTTCTCGGAACCTTCATCAACTACCTTCCTGGGATTTGGATTATAGAATCATCACTCTTTCCTGGATTTATTTTGATAAATCTTATTTTCCAAGTTCATTATTTATTTTGTGATGTTTGGATTTATTGATGTAGAATTGTATGTAATATTCTCTTTATTTGTGTCCTTTGTAACCTGTGGTTCTTTCCTCTTTTGTATTACTGACTTCATTTTCTTTTTCTCCACTTGAATGATCTACCTAGAAGCATATCTGTTTAAGTACGTTTTCAAAAACCAATCTCTTTTTCAAAATAAATGTTATTTTGTCATTTTATTATTTATTAATTACAACATTTATATTAGTTAATTCTCCCTTTCTTTTTTTTCCCTATGAGCAGAATGATTAGAATATTTCATGTTTTCCTGGTTGATGTTGTTAGTGCTGAAGACTCTGGCTTTTTAAATGAATAAAGTCGTGCTATTCATTCATTCAAGGACCTCTTTCAAGTGTCTTTCCAGGCTCAGCTTCTTTCCTCCACACCCACTGGGTAGGTTACTACAGGCAAGTTTATGCAATCTAAACATGCACCCAAGCTGGGTCCATCAGATTCTCTGTCCTAGGAATTTGAAATTGGAGCTCAAAAATATGACAGAGATTTTTTTTCTCTTTATGAATGAAGACATTGTATCTTCAATCTTCGACTCCCAGTTAACATTGACCGAGACCAGATCCTGCAGTGTCACTAATTTCACAGTCTCCTGGTAGGGAGGAGGGTGAGTGAAAATGGAGAGGAAAATTTAAATTAAGATCGGATATGATTGGGGGTGGGGTGGGGTCATGGAAAAAACGTCAAGAAAGGCTCACGGGAGGATGCAGTCCTGTCCTAACGAACAAAAAGGACTTTGTTCTTTCCCTATTTTCTTATGTTCCACACAGGTGACAACATCTCTGCTCCCTAAATGTCCAAAAGTCAAATTGCTCATAGAGAATAAAAATGATCCTGTTCTCAAAGAGCTAAAAAATCTTAATCTCAGAATTATTCCTTGCCTGTTAACCATACTTCAACCACATATCTGTAATAGTTCATGTCTATCAAAAAGAGTTTTTCTTTCAGAATTAAACTTAATCCCACGCTAAATGCACATAATTAATAATTGATTAAATCGTAACTACATGCTTTCCGTTCATCTAATGTTTTCCATCTTTGTTTCAATTCTAACTTTTGGGTCTGCTGGACAATCATTTTCAAAGATACCAGTCAATGAGTAAAAACAAAATAAAACATCCAAATAATCTTGTCAATGCTGCTTTACTACACAAAGGCAGCAATACATCCGACGCCGGCTGCTGGCGGATAAGGCGCTTCCAGGCCATCACGCTGCTGTCTCATTGGAGCTGCGTGCACGACTTTAATTTGGCATTTGTAAGGCAACTTAGAGGTGCCAGTCTGGGGACACTTCTCAGTTTGAGAGTCAGCAAAAGGAGGGGTTAATTCCAAAAGGGGAAAGCGTGTGCAAAGCAGGGTGAAAACGCTCCAGCGGCTCCCAGGCCTGGAGTCCGGGCGCGGGCGGGGAGGGCGCTCGGGGCGCAGGGCTGGGGTCGCGAGCGGCCGCGTCTGCGGGGCCCGCAAGGCGAGCCCAGATGAGGAGTCGGCGGTACCCGAGAGCGAGCAAGAGCCGGTGAGCGTGGTGGCACAGGGGAGACACACACACAGGGGAGATACACACACACACACACACACACACACACACACAAGCACCGAGGAATTATTCAAACGGGGCCTGGCGCCCCCTGCCCGCTCCCCATCGATCGCAGCGCGGGTCCCCATCGGCGGCAGCCTGCGGCCCGGCCCCTGCGGGCGTCCCCTCCCGGCGGCCGCCGGCTCCCGGCGCGACCTCGCGGCGAGACGGAGGCCGAGGCCGGGGAGGGCGCCCCATCCAGGGCCCCGCCCGCTTCCCGCCGCCGCCGCCGCCGCTTCGCTTTCGCTTTTCCCCGCGGCGCCGCCCGCCGAGTCCCGGGTTTCGCTTTCGACGCGCGGGGAGGGACCGGGAGCGCCCATGGTCTTCGGCCGCCGCCCGCCCGCCCCACTGCTGCTCGCGCGCTTCTCGGGGCTGCGGCGCGGGGCCTGCGTTCGGGCCATGGCGCCGCCGCGCTGCTTCGCGCTGGAGCTGCCCGGCTGCACCCTGGCTCACTTCGCAGTGGGCGACGAGGCCCCGGACGCGCGCCCCGACCCCGGCGTGGCCGCGCTCCTGGGCCCCCCGGGCCGCAGCTACTCTCTGAGCGTGCCGGAGGCCGGGGGCGCGGGCTGCGCGGCCCGGGTGCGCGCGGCCCGGCTGCACCAGCGCTTGCTGCACCAGCTGCGGCGCGGCCCCTTCCGGCGGTGCCAGCTGCGCCGGCTGCTGTGCTACCGCCCGGGCGGCGGGGCGGCGGGCCTGCAGCACGGCTTCCTGCTCCGCGACCCCCGCGACAGCCCCGACACCCGGAGCGCGCTGCTGGCGCTGCTGGACGCCTGCCCGGGGGCCCCGCGCCCGAGCCTGGCCGAGTTCTCCGGCGACCCGCTCTGCCGGCTGTGGCAGCTCCCGTGGGAACGGCGGGACGGCCAGGGGTGGCGGCAGCTGGGCCGCGAGCGCGTCGTGCCCGTGCCGGAGCCCGCGCTGCACCCGGTGGTGCCGGACCTGCCCAGCTCCGGGGTCTTCCCCCACCGGGAGGCCGCCCGCGCCGTTCTGGAGGCGGTAAGAGTTGGGTCCCTTGCCAGCGCTCAGGGTGGATCCCCCAGGCCAGGGAAGCGGACACCACCGTGCGCTCTCCGCGGGGCTGGCCTGTGCAGACCTCCCTTTGTCGGGGAGTTGCTTTACTCCCGTCCGCAAATCTGGTGGTGAAGGTGGCCGGTGGGCCAGCCTCTGTTTAGACACCGTGGCTCTTTCCAGATTCTTGCTCGCCAGGGACCCCCAACCCCATGGGGGAAACTGGCATCCCAACAGGAGCGGCGCGGCTCCCGCGCTGGCGGTGCCCAAGGAGGCGGGGAGGTGGCGCTGGGTACGGGGAAAGCAATGCCTTCTTGAAAGTGATGACCCTCTTCTGGGAGGTCGGGGTGTAGAGCAAGGGCATGAGCTTGGGGTTTAAGAAACTTAGATTAAGCGGTGCCTGCTTCCTTACTGGCTGCCACCCAGACACTCGGCTACTCCGTGTTGCTTGGTGCCTTTTCATCTGTAAAATACCTGCCTTGCAGTGTTAGGACAGGAAAACATCTGACACACAAGAGGTGCTCGGTGCGGGACAGCGAAGATTCTGCCTGAGCGCAGCCTGGGCAGGTCCCTAGGCTGGACTATGGGTCTTAGATACCTTGTATGAGCCTTGGGATAGCATCTCCGAGTGGTTAAGATTGCAAGACCTGGGTTTGAATCCAAACTCTGGAATTTATTACCTGTGTCACTTGCAGTAAGTTTATTAAACATTCTTCTTTGCCTTGGTTTCCCTGATCCGTAGATGGGGTTAATAACAGTAACACACAGGGTTATCTTCAACAGTGGCCAGATTAGTACTGTGAAAGCACTTAGACTATTGCCTTGCTCAGAGTAAGCACGTTAGAAGAAGATACGTGTCTGGGCCTCTCTGCAGAGGTGCTGTGAGTTCACATGAGGTCAGGCACAGTTCAAAACCTGGAATCCCCCGGAGACCCTGCCCTACCAGCATGGTGATTGCAGTTCCTGCCCCTCTTCTGAGCCCCCAAGAGCTCAGGAAAGGACAGGATGCTGATTGCTTTCTTTGGAGCCTACAGCGTGGCTGATTTCCCACATTTGTGACACACAGGGCCCATGGTTCCACTGTCGCTACGTGACACTGCTCTGCAGTTATGCATCTTTTCTGTCCTTCCTCCTCTGGGGGAAGCTGGTCCATGAGAGTTGCAGGCTGGGTGATGTCGACAGTTACGACCTTTTTGAGCCTCAGCTATGCAGTACGAAATAAAGCAATCCAGCCCTTTCTCAGGTTCAAGATACTTCACATTTTGGCCTTGTGCCAAACATGCTTATGCCTCATTAGCATTGGGCAGTCTTCTTCTCAGCAATTAGATAGAGCTTCTGCCGAGGCCCCGTTGCTTTGCTGCTGATGCACGGACATTGTTTTACAGTGTACATCCTTCATTCCTGAAGCCCGGGCTGTTCTGGACCTGGTTGACCAGTGCCCAGAGCAGGTCCAGAAGGGCAAGTTCCCCGTTATTGTCATTGAAGGCCTGGATGCCACAGGTAAGAGAATATTACCTTCCAGGTACAGGCAGTGGGTTGTAGGAATAGACAATTCTTGACACACAAAACTTTATACAGGGTTCAATTCATAAGCCTCCTGTGAGCCTCTGTCGTGTGCCAGGCACGGAGCAAGGCTGGCCTGGGACACAAAGATGGATAACTTCCGTTATCCATCCCCATAAAGTGGGGGGAGCCTCAGGTGCTCCGGTGAACATGGGAGGGCAACAGCCTCGGTGTGGGAGATGAGGGGCAGTCACGGTCCGGGAGACCTTGGAAGGATGGATCCTGGACTGAGCTTTCAGTAGGACAGGAGTTGGTTGGGTGAGGAAGGTGGGAGAGAGCCTCCAGACAGAAGAAACGGCAGGGTGGATTTGGGGGCTCGAACCGGCCTGGTGTGTCCAGGAACTGCAGGCAGTGCAGAGGCCCCTGTGGAAACAAAGTGTGGACGAACTAGGGAGTGGAGGGCAGAAGCCTTTGGAGCTGCCAAATAGGCGTCAGAGTACAGAGGGCGTGCCCACACTTAGTCCAACACACGACAGCAGGAAAAGGGTGGCTCCAAGGGCCACAGGGAATACCCAAGGACAGCGTGGATCTGGGAGAACCCCAGGGTCACGTGGTTCCCTGTGAGTCTCCTTCCTGTGTCAGGTGAGGCGTGATGGGAGGAGGGAATTCCTGGAAGCTGATAGCAGAGTTTATCATTAGTTTGTAAACGAGGTGACCATTTGTTTTTTTCTTTCAAGCATTCTCACACCAAACAGGAATCCTGAATTCCCAAGGGTTGGCAACTTTTTGTAAAGAATTGTACTATTTAATCAACTCTTTCTGGTTACAGGTGGAAAGAAAGTCTTTGCTTGGACATTAATGTTAACTTTTGGGAGTGATACGGTGGCCGTGGTTAAGATGTGCTGCATTTTGTATCCGACCTGCAGGTAAAACCACTGTGACCCAGTCAGTTTCAGATTCACTCAAGGCTGTTCTCTTGAAGTCACCACCCTCTTGCATCAGCCAGTGGAGGAAAGTCTTTGATGATGAACCAACTATCATTAGAAGAGCTTTTTACTCTTTGGGCAATTATATCGTGGCTTCTGAAATAGCTAAAGAATCTACCAAATCGCCTGTGATTGTAGACAGGTGGGTATAAAGATGTGTTGAATTCGGCATTTTCTTCCTAACATATGAGTAGTGTGTATGTGTGTGTGTGTGTACATATACATGCAAGTACACCATAGTGTTTAAGACAAAGTGTATTATGATAATAATAGGAATAATGTCTATGATTTATTAATCACTTACACCATTGGCTGGCATTTTGCTAAAGACATTATAC